>NW_025725823.1:0-20434 GCF_021461395.2 Schistocerca americana
ACATTTTCGAGCGCATTGCGGCCGAGGCTTCTCGCCTGGCGCACTACAACAAGCGCTCGACCATCACGTCCCGCGAGATCCAGACCGCTGTGCGGCTGTTGCTGCCTGGCGAGCTGGCCAAGCACGCCGTGAGCGAGGGCACGAAGGCGGTGACCAAGTACACGAGCTCCAAGTAAGGAGGTGGCTCTGGAATGGAAGGAAGGATGGAGAAGGCTCCTCCGTTGCGAGAGCGGCGAAACGGCCCTTTTCAGGGCCACCAACTTGCCTTTTGCGGGAAGGGCGGAATTGTTGTTGTTGTTGTTGTTTGTGTGGACGGCTGTGATGTATGTGTGCATTTTGATTGTGGGTGGGGGGGCGCGTCAAAGCGTGTTGCGCGGGGTACGGCCACGAGGTTGGTCGCCGTGGCGTGGAATGGTGGCACGCCTCGTTGGCGTGGTTTTTGACCCATTGGTGTTGTTGGGGTGTGTGTGTGTTTGTGTGTTACCCGTCTGCGAGGGGGGACAGTGCGATCGGCGACTTTTGTGTCACCGTAACGACGGCCGTTTGCGGGTTTGTTTTTTTTGCACATCATACATGGCGAGGGTGAAATGTGAAATGTTTTTGTTTGGTTTGTTTTTGCCGCCCACTATTCCCTTTGCTGTACGCCGAGTTTGACAATGGTGCGACGTAACTGCAGCGTGGAGGTGTGTGAGTGACGTTGAAATGAACGTGCCATTAAGACGCATTGTTGTTGTATTGTACTGTACGTGTACGGCGACACGCACGATGATGTACCATTCGACTCTGATGTTTGATAGCCGTGTCTGACTGATTGCGTACGACGCACGCACACCGATGTCGTCATTCAAGATGCACGCTAGACGGCGGCGGCGGCGGCGGCGCCGGTCGTTTGTTTGGCGAATGTCTGTACACGTGTTTGTCTGTGTCCATCCGGTATGTATTTGTTTGTTTGTTTGAAAGTGTTTTGTGTGTCGGTGACGTGGTCCGATCCGTCGCCCCCTGAGTAACTGTCGATCGGCGCGATAGACCGGCGTCACGCAACTGAACCGAAGTCTTGGGCACACCCGTCATACTGTTGTACACCGTCGCGCTGAGAACGGTAACGAAAGGTTGACTCTGATCGGTCGAATGTCTGGGCAGAACGTGAGGAATGAGGCAAGAGTGCAAGGAGGGGGGGGCAAAAGAGAGAGGAAGGGAAAAAGGGGAGAAACGCATTCGTAGAGCAACGGAACGTTCCCGTGTCGGAGGCGTATTGGAGCCGCACTGAAATGCGTTTAACGGCGGCGCGGCTGCAAGTGTCTGCCGTGGTGAACGTTACCTTTGACGGCTGCATTGGGCTTTGCCTTTGCTTTCGCTTTCGCTTTCGCTTTCCCGGATGTACGTAACGTTTGTTGATATGGTTCTGAGGAAGAGTGTATGACAGTGCCGTGCCGTCCATGTTCGTGTGCCCTCCCATTGTGTGTATGCTATTGTCTGTGTACTTGAATGATGTATGTAGGTGTTAGTGGACATGTTTTACCAGTGGGGGGAAATGGATCGTCGATAGTTGCCGTCACTCTGTCACGGTCGAGATGACGCACCCTCCGTACAGAAAGGTGTCGAGAAAGTGAGTGTGTGTGTGTGTGTGTGTGTGTGTGTGTGCGTGCGTGCGTCCGTGAATTGGCAGTGTTTGGAGGTGGGCGTGCCCTGCATGTGGCCCGGAAAAGGCTGTTCGTTAGGCGGTAGTGTTGTGTGGACAGGGGAGGGGCATGCGTAACGCTGCTGGCATGGCATTTCGGGAGATGGGAGGGGGCAAACGAGGAAACGAGGAGCGGCGGCCAAAGACGGGACGGGGAGGGGCGCGGTGTGGGTGGCTTGCGCCTGTGCTCGGCGTTGTGGTTTGTGCAAAAGAGGAGGAGAAAAACAATGTGAGTTGCCAGGGAGGGGAGCGGTGTTGTGTTGTGGTTGTCGTGGTGTAGCCGCAGACGCGGCTGTCAGTGAACGTGGCGAGACGGACGGATGCGCGGAGGGGCGGGGGCGGGGGCGGCGCATTTCGCCGGTGCCGTGCCGTGCCGTGCCGTGCCTGAAAGCCGCGTGGTCGCTGTGTTGTTGGTGGCGTGGGGGCGAGGAGAGTACCGTACGGGTGTGCTTGTGCGCCGGAAATGGCACACTGCGCCCGCCCGTCTTGGAGGCTGATGGCTGTGGTGTGGAAATGGGGCGCGGTGATGTTGAAGCACAGAAAAGAAACCAAGAAAACGGAAGGCGTGATGCGGCGGTGGTGGTGAGAGCGGGAAAAACAAAACAAAAGAAAAAAAACAACAAAAAAAAAGAAGGAAAAACAACAAGAAACAAAAAAGAAAACAAAAAGTCTATCAATATTAAAATGTAAATGGAAATGGAAATGGACCCAGGTATAACCTCCCTGCACAAATAGCAGAGAGTCCGATGATAATAAAAATGTGCCAGAATGTTAACGTCCCTACAAAACAAACCCAACGATAATATTAATGAAAGAGTGAACCGTATGTAACATTGCAACAGACATAATGAAACCTGATAAATTGTATAAGGGCAGCAGCCGTTGACCTTTGGCCCTGTATTCAGAATAAAAAGAGCCAAAGATCGTTACCCCAATGAAAAAGACACTGAAACACGTATGTAACATAGTAGCGATGGCGAGACATTGTAGCATCTGTGACCAGAGAGTTTGCGCTGGACTGCGCGAGTGTTGCGAGCGGTTCTCAGTCAGTCAGTCAGTCTGTGTAGTTGAGGGCTGTACTCTGTCAGTAGTCGTCGCGTGCAGTACGCTAATAGTCGTCATGCAGAGCGGTCGGTCAGTAGTAGCAGCCGAGTGCGGTTGTGTGATGTAGGCGGTCGGCAACACTGGTCAAGATGGTGAATAAGGTATACTGTTAATTAATATAATCATTAGATAATGAGAAATTGTATTTATTGTAATTATGCTCCAACAAGTTCCCCAATAATAATTTTTATTTCAAAAGCATTTTTCAAACATTTAATCTTTTATTGAACTAAAGAGTTCGTTCCACTTCTTTGAAGAAAAATGTCACTAAAATCACAAAAAAAGAGAATATTATTATTTGCAATGCAGTTCCTCCAAGCGCTGCGCAACAACCAGAGCAGAAATGTGACATCCATTTATTCGGAGGTAAGACTTTAATTCCGATTGTTTTGCACAGGGCCAAAGACCGATATTTCGGTTTAATTGAAGTTTCTTGTCACTGAACGGACTTTTTTAAATGTTGTGTGAAGACTTTATATTTGAGTCAGATTGCGAATTGCACATTGTTGTTGCCATTTTCAATACCTCTCATTGTGGGCGAGGTTACAATTAGCGCAATGTCCATTAGCATCCGTAAATAACATTGTCCATTATTTTAAATATTGCTGGGAGGTTACAACACACACACAAAACAAAAAACAAAAAGAAACAAAAAATTGCATTTATATCCGCTCCTCGATTGTAGATACCCCTTACACAGCTGTGTGCAATGAATGAGTGCTGGCTGGTAATTAATTGCACTCCTTGGAGGGAAATGCCATAGGAAGTAGTCTTTAAAAAGTGAATGTTTTTCGTTAAGAGACAAAAGTTACTTTAGAAAAAAAGTAATAGTGGGGCTTGTGTTGTTGAACAAAATAAGTACAATGAACATACGTTATCAGATTTGCGCAATGCAGCGTCACACCACCTCTTGATTATAACACAATATACTATACATCGTCCCGAACCGTGACCAGAGTCGCGAGACGAGCAGAGCACGCCGCCGACGCCCGCTCAGTACAACCGTCCACCCGCTACTACTGTCGACCGACTACTACCTCTCCCGACTCGCGCTACAATATATATAACAACTGTTCCTGGCGACCCGGTGCGTGCCACTACTGTCGTCTGGCGCGGTCCAAGCGCCGACTAGCAGCGATAAAGAACTCTCTGGTCAGACAGAGATGCTGTCATGCCTCGCCATCGCTCTGGTAATGAATACATACGTGTTGCAGCGTGCGTACCACCGGAACACGCAGTGGCGGAGCCAAAGACTGTGTTGTCGAGGTCGAGTGCGAGTGGGAAGAGAGGCAGCGTCGGCACGGAGATGCAAGCGAGCGCGAGACGCACGGGGGCTGCGGCGTGGCGCGTTTGCGGTCGGCGCCTTTGGTGGCAACGGCCGGGACAAGCAGCGGTGTATGGTGTGGTGCGGGGCGGACAGGGGCGGCGGTGGACGGGGAGGAGGCGGCGCGACGACGGCATGGGGGCGAAAACGGGACGGGGGACGGCGGATGTTGAGAGGCGTCACGCGCGGACAGGACACAGACACAGAGACACACAGAGTGGAAAGGGAGGGTGCGCGGTAGTAGTTGGGAATGTGCGTACCGTGCGGGATGGGAGTGGGCGAGGAACACGGTCGTGGCCCCTGTTTTGGGTGCGTGTGATGACGTCGGTGTGTTGTGGGAAGGGAAGGTGCTGTGGCGGCGGCGCGTAATGGGCGTAGGCCGAAAAGAGAAAGGAACGTGGGCAGTGTGTTGGCAAGCGTCGGTTCGACTGCGACGTTGATGGGCAGGGCAGGGCAAGGTTAATGGTGGTAGGAGTAGGCGTGTGGGCGCAAAAAATCTGCCGCTGCAGGCGGTGCCGTAACCGCCATGGCGGGAAGGAGAGAGGGCCAAAGAAAGAAAGAAAGAAGAAAAAAAAGGAGGGGGGGGGGGGCGAAAGTGGAGAGGCGGTGGTGTGAGAAGGGCGGGGGCGGAAGGAAGGCAGGAAGGACAAGAGGCGAGGCGACGGCTTGCTTTGTGTATCGGTCGGTCTCTGGCTATGCTTCGTTTTCTGCAGCAGGGTCGGTGCGCGGCGTGGCTCGCGGCAGTGGGAACGCCTGGTGGCTGGACGGCCAGCAATGCGGTTGGATGGGCGGCCACAGCACCGCACCTGTGCCCGAGGAGGAGACGCTGGCGGCGGGCCCTGAGGTGAGGCCGGCTCGGCTGGGGCTGTGGATGTGTAGGTGTGCGCCGCTGCTGCAACAACGAGTAAAACGCGAGAAGAAGGGATGGCGGTAGAGAGGAAAAAAAAAAAAAAGGTCGTGTTGTGTTGATGCGCAGGCAGACGCGTACAGAGGGACGAGCCCGGTCTGCAGCAGGGTGTGGCCGTGCCGAGTGCAGAGCAGCGGCGGCTCGGTTCGGTTCGGCCCGGCCCGGCGGGCCGCGCTGTTGTCGCGGACGTGAGCGCCCCCTGGCGGGTGGCCGGAGGCGGCGCGGCGTGTTGGACGTGTGGCTGGTGGCAGTGCACAATTTGCGAGTGGCTGGCGGTGTGGTGTGGCGGTTGGCGCGTCGGGCGGCGGAGAGGTATGTGTTGCGGGCGCCCTTTGCTGCGCTGCGTCGTTGCGTGTGCCGTACAGGGCGGGCGCTTGTCGACTGTGTGGGCGGTGTGGCGAATTGGCGTGAAACGGCTGCCGAGAGGTGTGTGGTAGCGAGCCGGTCGGTGGTGTCAGTGCGAAGGGGAATGTGCGTGCGTTTGGCGGTTTCGGTGTGCTTTTTGCGGCGTGAGAGTGGGAATTAGTGGGGCCGGCTGTTGTGTTGGTTCCTTGTGTCTTGTGTCGCGTAGCTTGATGGCAACGTGGAAGGACGCCGGTTTCGTTTCGAGCCTTGCGTGTGGTTGTCGACGTTGACTGGTTGGCGTGTGCCGATGCACGTGCATGTGTGGGTCGCGAGTGCGTTTTTGGCTGGCTGTGTGTGTGTGTGTGTGTGTGTTTTGGGGGGGAAGGGGGAGGCGGTGGTGAAAGTGCAGTCGTTGCCACGGGCGTCGTCGGGTGGGGCTGGGGCTGTGCGTCGTGGCGGAAAGGTGGTAGGTTGCGGGAAGCGAGCCCGTCGTTGACGGTGTCGCGTGAGTTGTGAATCGAGTGGGGCGCGGGGCGCGGGACAGGAGCAGCGTGCCGCTGCGTCGTGGTCGTCAGCAGAGGCTGTGCGTGTGCTTGTCCTTTTTGTGGGCGGTTCGTGCGAGGCGTTTTTGTTTTGTGTTGCCCTAGTTGTTAGTTTATTTTGTTTGTGTTTGTTATTTTGAGACGACGACTGGTTGGTGGCGTGCGCGCGAAGTGGCGGTGTGCGCTTCCCGTGTCGTTTGTGTTGTTTGGTTTTTTTGTTTTTGTGTGTTTTTTTTTTTTTTTTTTTTGCACTGGGCCCCGGTGGGTGGGTGCGTGTGTGTCGATTGCCGGCTGGCGAGAGGTGCGCCATCGGCGGGGTGGGTCGCCGGCACAAGTAGAGGCGGCGGCGTTGTTGCTGTTGTTGTGTGGTGTTTGTTTTGTTCGGCTGTGTCGGCGAGCTGTGTTGCGGTGCGTGTGAATGGTGGTGCAAAAGTGCTGGCGTTGGGGCTGCGACTGCGACGGCGGCGAGCCGCGGGCGCGCCATTGATAGTGATGTTGTGAACAGCGGCTGTGTACGGTAGTGGTGTTGTTGTAGCACGACGTGCATCCGGGCCGGCGCGGAAAGCGCAGTTGCGGGCGGTTGCCCTTCGGTGCCAGCCATGTCGCGTGAGCGGCGGGTTGCTCTGGTGTCGACACGTGGTGCTCTGGGTTGTTGTGTGGTGCCCTTTGGCCGGTGGGGGTGGTTCGCGTGTGTCTCGTTCGCGCTCGGTGTCTGGTCGTGGTCGTGGTCGTGCTGCTCCCCCGTCTGTCGGCGGTTTCCGACGTCGTCTGTACGTTTTTGTTCGTTTGCGGCGTGCCTGCCGACGTCGTCCCGTCGCGACCTTTCAACCGAAAGTGTGGCGCCCGAAGGTGAACGAACGTAACCCTGACCTCGGCGCTTTACGCTGAGCCGAGCGAACCGAACCGAACCTAACGTGTGGTGTGGCGAGGTGAGCTCAGCCTGTGAGCCCCTAACGTCTACGTAAGGTAAGCTGTCCGGCTCACGCCTCACGTTTGAACGCTTTTGTAACCTACGTTTGACGCTTCTTAACCTAGCACTGACCCCTTAACCTAACGTGTAACCTAACCTAACCTAACCTAACCTAACCTAACCTCTGACGCCTGACGTGTTTGAATGCTTAACCTAAGTTTGACGCTTAACCTAACCCAAGTCCCCTTAACCTAACCCACGTCCACCTAACCTAACCTAACGTAGACGTGTAAACGTAATGTGTAACGCGTAACGTGTAAGGTCGGCTGTCGTGTGTGCTTGACGGCAGATTGGGTTGGTCTGTAGATTCGGATTGCGGTTTGCCTCGGTCGAGGGGTTGGGTCGGAAGCGGCGAGGGGCGGCGGCGCCTGTTGCGCAGGCGGCGTCCGTTTGCGGCGGGCAATTGTTGAGAAACGGCTGTGAATGTTGGCGGGCGAGAGGAGGAGGACGGCGCGCGATGTGGCCCGACGGCTGCGGGCCGATCGGGAAACGGCGGGAGGGCGACGGAAGGCGATGGGGCGGCGGAGGCGCGTTTGCACGGCCGTCATCGCCGCACGCCTCGGCTTGTGTGGCTGTGGCGCCGGCCGCGCTGGCCGGGCTGCCGCGGCGACGGTGTGGGAGTTTTGCCGAAGGTTTGGCCATTGTGGCGGGTCGTCGGCTGGGGCTGTGGGGGCGGCATTTGGGCGGGGGCGGCGATTCTCGGCGGGCCGACCCAGGCTGTAGCGCGCGGTAGCTGCAGTTTGGCCGTGGTTTGCGGCGCTGCCGTGGCGACTGGTTGGCGACTGTGGTGTGGCTGTGTGTAGCCCCATCCTCGGTGGTTTGAAAGGCGCGGGCGGTTGTGGCGCAGGTTTGGGGCTGCTCCGCACAGGCTGTCGGACGTTGGGCGGTAGCAAGCGCGGGAGGCGCGGCGCGGCGGCGCGCAGAGTGGCGGCCGCTCTCTCGGCCGTCCGCGCCCGCCCGCGACACTGGCTGGGCCTTGTGATTCTCTGCTCTTGTGCTTGCGTGCCTGCCGTCCCGCTCGCTCTCGCTGTGTGTTACGCGCGTCGTCGAAATGGCAGATCAGGCGGCTACGAACGAGACTGCTGCGGCACCCGCCGCCACCGGCACTACGAAGAAGGCCAAGTCTGCGTCGTCTGCGAAGAAGCCGCGCGCCAAGCCTGCGCACCCGCGCACCTCTGAGATGGTGACGGCCGCCATCAAGAGTCT
This sequence comes from Schistocerca americana, assembly GCF_021461395.2. Lineage (NCBI taxonomy): Eukaryota > Metazoa > Arthropoda > Insecta > Orthoptera > Acrididae > Schistocerca > Schistocerca americana. The sequence goes on from NW_025725823.1 coordinate 8,077, forward strand.
GAAGGAGCGCGGCGGGTCGTCGCTGCAGGCGATCAAGAAGTACATAGCCGCGCACTACAAGCTGGACGCGGAGAAGCTGGCGCCGTTTATCAAGAAGTACCTCAAGTCGGCCGTCGTGGCGGGCGAGCTGGTGCAGACGAAGGGGAAGGGCGCGTCCGGCTCGTTCAAGCTTGCCGGCGCCGGCGGCGGGGGGGCGGCCGAGGGCGGCAAGGCTCGTGCTGGCGGTGCCAAGAAGAAGCGCGCCGCTCCGGCCAGCAAGGAGAAGAAGGGCGCCCGTGCGGCCGGCGCAAAGAAGGCTGGTGGCGTGAAGGCGGCGACCGGTCGGAAGGCGGGCGCCGCCAAGAAGGCGTCTGCGGCGTCGGCCGCTCCCGCGGGTGCGAAGAAGGCGGCTGCGGCCAAGCCGGCCAAGGCCAAGTCGCCGTCGAAGGCGAAGAAGGCCGCCAAGGTTCCGACGAAGAAGCCGAAGGCGCCGCGCCCGAAGAAGGCGACGACGCCGTCTAAGGCGAAGGCTTCGCCCAAGAAGAAGAAGTAGAGTAGAGGAGAAAGAGATGGGAAAGGAAGGGTTTGGCGCTTGACTCCGTCGTCCCCACCCCCCGTCGTCGTCTAGTGGCGCGCAAGAGACGCGCGGCCCAAAACGGCCCTTCTCAGGGCCATCAAAGCACGTCGGGGAAGGTTTTGATTGTCGTGTTGCGTTTGGTGTGGGTGTCTGTCTGGCGTTTCTGTATGCCCGTGGGGATGCTGTTTGCGTGCCGTGGTGGTTGGATTGCGGGGGTCGGTGGCGGGTGTGGGCGGCGGTAGCGGTAAGCGGTGTTGTTGTTGTTGTTGTTGTCGTGGTTGATTGTCGCCGTGTTTGTTTTGTGGCGGCGGCCGACGGTTGGTTTTCTGTCACGTTGTTTTGTTTGAATACGTTGGTTGGCTTGCCTGCGTTCGTTCTTCTCGGATGTCTGTCTTGTCGAGTCGTGTCTGGTCTTTGTTTTGTTCCTTTGTGTGTGTGTGTGTTATGTTTTGCAACGGGGGGGCACGTTGAGATGCGGAAGGAGTCGGCGGGGATTTCGGTGGCGTGTAGAGCGAGCGAGCGCGCCTGCCTGGCCGTTGGCCGTCGGAGTGGAGTGCGGGTTTTTTTTGTTTTCGAAACGAAAGCGGCGGCCGGCCAGCCACCCGTGCGGTGTGACGTCGGCCGTTGGGTATTGTGCGCTTTGAGCGCCGGGGAGGGATGATGTGTGATTGTTGCGCGCTGCTAGCAGGCAGGCAGAGTGAGCGGGTGTGGCGGACGGACGGGAAGTGGTGGTTTTTGTTTTTGGGTTGCGGGGCGAGAGGCAGGCGACCGACAAAGTTTGCTCGCGACGGAGAGATGTTAGTGGCCCTGAAAAGGGCCGTTTTTGTTTGTGCGGTGCGGTGCCGCGGCGCGGTTTAGGCGCGCTCGCCGCGGATGCGGCGCGCGAGCTGGATGTCCTTGGGCATGATGGTGACGCGCTTGGCGTGGATTGCGCACAGGTTGGTGTCTTCGAAGAGGCCGACGAGGTAGGCCTCGCTGGCCTCCTGCAGGGCCATGACTGCGGAGCTCTGGAAGCGCAGGTCGGTCTTGAAGTCCTGGGCGATCTCGCGCACTAGGCGCTGGAATGGCAGCTTGCGGATGAGCAGCTCTGTGCTCTTCTGGTAGCGCCTGATTTCTCGCAGGGCGACGGTGCCCGGCCTGTAGCGGTGGGGCTTCTTGACGCCTCCGGTGGCGGGCGCGCTCTTCCTCGCCGCCTTGGTGGCGAGCTGTTTGCGCGGCGCCTTTCCGCCGGTGGACTTGCGGGCCGTTTGCTTTGTGCGGGCCATGGCGGTAGCGGTAGCGGTAGCGGAGCGGCGTGCGTGGAGGTTAGGTGCGGCGCGGCGTCCGGTGCTGCCTTGACAACGGGCCCGCGCGCCTCCGTGCTGCGCTTATATGCCCTCGGTTGCGCGTGGTGGGGGGAGGGCGGGCCAGAGTCTATATAGGGGGGCGGCGGGCGCGCTGGGCGCAGACCGTAGCCGACTCGCCAGCCGCTGCAGCTGCTGTTTGTGCACGTTTTGCTTTGCCCGAGGAAGGAAGGATGACAGGCCGCGGCAAGGGAGGAAAGGGGCTCGGCAAGGGTGGCGCCAAGCGGCACCGCAAGGTGTTGCGCGACAACATCCAGGGCATCACGAAGCCCGCCATCCGCCGCCTGGCTCGCAGGGGCGGCGTGAAGCGCATCTCTGGTCTGATCTACGAGGAGACCCGCGGGGTGCTGAAGGTGTTCCTGGAGAACGTGATCCGCGACGCGGTGACGTACACTGAGCACGCCAAGCGCAAGACTGTGACGGCCATGGACGTGGTGTACGCCCTGAAGAGGCAGGGGCGCACCCTGTACGGTTTCGGCGGTTAGGCTGCGTCGCAGCGGGCGCTGGCCTTCCCGCGGCCGTGCTTGTGGGTGGGAGAGACTAGAAAACGGCCCTTTTCAGGGCCACCACACTGTTCGGAAGTTGAAAAGTGCGAAAGAGTCTGTGTTGTTGCTGCGTGTGTGCGCGCTGTGTTGTTTGTTTGTTTGTTTCTTTCTTTCCGTTTGAGCGACGTGATGTGACTGGGAGGGGAGAAGGAAAGGAAACGTGTCATGTGGCTGGCTGTGTGTGGAGCTGCTTCGTTTGTGTGTCTTTGTATCGATCGCGACGGAGATGGCGGGCGGGCTGTGTGTTGTTGTGCGAGAGGCGGTGATTATTTGCTTGCGTGGTTTGTCTCTGTGTGTTTGTTTGCGGCGGCGTTGGGGTTTCCGAGGCAAGGCGTGTGGGCATAGGCGGCCGGATCAGCTGTTTCGTTCGTGTCGACGGCCGTTGCGCGCGGGAGTGGAGGGCGGTGTGTCGACACGCCTCCCTTTAACAATGGTCATTATTGCTGCCGTTGTCGGTTTGGAAGGCGACTGCGACGGTGCAAAATGTGTGCGTGTGTGTGTGTGTTGGGCCACACGGGCTGTGTGGACGACAAGATGGCGGACGTGCGCCGGCGGCGGCTGTGCTGTGACAGTGCAAAGTTAAAACAAAACAAGGTGCGGCGAGGACGACTGAAATTTTGCTTTGGACGTAGGTTTGTGTGGTGGCCCTGAAAAGGGCCGATTGTTGTGGGCCGAGCCGGCAAAGCGCGTTGCGTGCAGGGGAGCACGCGGCGCTGCGATTGCCTGGCCTCCTTTAGGCCTTCTTCTCGGTCTTCTTTGGCAGCAGGACGGCCTGGATGTTGGGCAGGACACCACCCTGTGCGATGGTGACGCCCGACAGGAGCTTGTTGAGCTCCTCGTCGTTGCGGATGGCAAGCTGCAGGTGGCGCGGGATGATGCGCGTCTTCTTGTTGTCGCGGGCCGCGTTTCCGGCCAGCTCGAGCACCTCAGCCGCGAGGTACTCCATGACGGCGGCGAGGTAGACGGGCGCCCCGGCGCCGACGCGCTCTGCGTAGTTTCCCTTGCGCAGGAGGCGGTGGATTCTGCCGACCGGGAACTGGAGCCCAGCCCTGCTTGAGCGGGACTTTGACTTGCCCTTGACTTTGCCTCCCTTTCCGCGTCCGGACATGGCGATGGGCTAGCGACGGTGCACACGAAACGGAAACGAAAACGACCGGTGCGAGCGGCAGCGAGTCGAGCAGCGGAGTGCGTGCCGGCGCAGCCGGGGTGGGGGTGCTTTATGGGCTCGGGTGCGGCGGCCGGTTGCGCGCGCGCCCCATTGGTCGGCGGCCGCAACAGGGCGAGCTGGTAAAGGTGCGGCGGCGGCTGGCGGCGGGTGCCACTGTGTGGGGAGACGCTGACTAGAGCGGAGCGCTTGCTACTGGTGTTGCTGCTGCCGTACGTTGGTTGGAGATGCCGCCCAAGACTAGCGGGAAGGCCGCCAAGAAGGCTGGCAAGGCGCAGAAGAACATTTCGAAGGGCGACAAGAAGAAGAAGCGCAAGAGGAAGGAGAGCTATGCCATCTACATCTACAAGGTGCTGAAGCAGGTGCACCCTGACACGGGCATCTCGTCGAAGGCGATGAGCATCATGAACAGCTTCGTGAACGACATTTTCGAGCGCATTGCGGCCGAGGCTTCTCGCCTGGCGCACTACAACAAGCGCTCGACCATCACGTCCCGCGAGATCCAGACCGCTGTGCGGCTGTTGCTGCCTGGCGAGCTGGCCAAGCACGCCGTGAGCGAGGGCACGAAGGCGGTGACCAAGTACACGAGCTCCAAGTAAGGAGGTGGCTCTGGAATGGAAGGAAGGATGGAGAAGGCTCCTCCGTTGCGAGAGCGGCGAAACGGCCCTTTTCAGGGCCACCAACTTGCCTTTTGCGGGAAGGGCGGAATTGTTGTTGTTGTTGTTGTTTGTGTGGACGGCTGTGATGTATGTGTGCATTTTGATTGTGGGTGGGGGGGCGCGTCAAAGCGTGTTGCGCGGGGTACGGCCACGAGGTTGGTCGCCGTGGCGTGGAATGGTGGCACGCCTCGTTGGCGTGGTTTTTGACCCATTGGTGTTGTTGGGGTGTGTGTGTGTTTGTGTGTTACCCGTCTGCGAGGGGGGACAGTGCGATCGGCGACTTTTGTGTCACCGTAACGACGGCCGTTTGCGGGTTTGTTTTTTTGCACATCATACATGGCGAGGGTGAAATGTGAAATGTTTTTGTTTGGTTTGTTTTTGCCGCCCACTATTCCCTTTGCTGTACGCCGAGTTTGACAATGGTGCGACGTAACTGCAGCGTGGAGGTGTGTGAGTGACGTTGAAATGAACGTGCCATTAAGACGCATTGTTGTTGTATTGTACTGTACGTGTACGGCGACACGCACGATGATGTACCATTCGACTCTGATGTTTGATAGCCGTGTCTGACTGATTGCGTACGACGCACGCACACCGATGTCGTCATTCAAGATGCACGCTAGACGGCGGCGGCGGCGGCGGCGCCGGTCGTTTGTTTGGCGAATGTCTGTACACGTGTTTGTCTGTGTCCATCCGGTATGTATTTGTTTGTTTGTTTGAAAGTGTTTTGTGTGTCGGTGACGTGGTCCGATCCGTCGCCCCCTGAGTAACTGTCGATCGGCGCGATAGACCGGCGTCACGCAACTGAACCGAAGTCTTGGGCACACCCGTCATACTGTTGTACACCGTCGCGCTGAGAACGGTAACGAAAGGTTGACTCTGATCGGTCGAATGTCTGGGCAGAACGTGAGGAATGAGGCAAGAGTGCAAGGAGGGGGGGGCAAAAGAGAGAGGAAGGGAAAAAGGGGAGAAACGCATTCGTAGAGCAACGGAACGTTCCCGTGTCGGAGGCGTATTGGAGCCGCACTGAAATGCGTTTAACGGCGGCGCGGCTGCAAGTGTCTGCCGTGGTGAACGTTACCTTTGACGGCTGCATTGGGCTTTGCCTTTGCTTTCGCTTTCGCTTTCGCTTTCCCGGATGTACGTAACGTTTGTTGATATGGTTCTGAGGAAGAGTGTATGACAGTGCCGTGCCGTCCATGTTCGGTGCCCTCCCATTGTGTGTATGCTATTGTCTGTGTACTTGAATGATGTATGTAGGTGTTAGTGGACATGTTTTACCAGTGGGGGGAAATGGATCGTCGATAGTTGCCGTCACTCTGTCACGGTCGAGATGACGCACCCTCCGTACAGAAAGGTGTCGAGAAAGTGAGTGTGTGTGTGTGTGTGTGTGTGTGTGTGTGCGTGCGTGCGTCCGTGAATTGGCAGTGTTTGGAGGTGGGCGTGCCCTGCATGTGGCCCGGAAAAGGCTGTTCGTTAGGCGGTAGTGTTGTGTGGACAGGGGAGGGGCATGCGTAACGCTGCTGGCATGGCATTTCGGGAGATGGGAGGGGGCAAACGAGGAAACGAGGAGCGGCGGCCAAAGACGGGACGGGGAGGGGCGCGGTGTGGGTGGCTTGCGCCTGTGCTCGGCGTTGTGGTTTGTGCAAAAGAGGAGGAGAAAAACAATGTGAGTTGCCAGGGAGGGGAGCGGTGTTGTGTTGTGGTTGTCGTGGTGTAGCCGCAGACGCGGCTGTCAGTGAACGTGGCGAGACGGACGGATGCGCGGAGGGGCGGGGGCGGGGGCGGCGCATTTCGCCGGTGCCGTGCCGTGCCGTGCCGTGCCTGAAAGCCGCGTGGTCGCTGTGTTGTTGGTGGCGTGGGGGCGAGGAGAGTACCGTACGGGTGTGCTTGTGCGCCGGAAATGGCACACTGCGCCCGCCCGTCTTGGAGGCTGATGGCTGTGGTGTGGAAATGGGGCGCGGTGATGTTGAAGCACAGAAAAGAAACCAAGAAAACGGAAGGCGTGATGCGGCGGTGGTGGTGAGAGCGGGAAAAACAAAACAAAAGAAAAAAAACAACAAAAAAAAAGAAGGAAAAACAACAAGAAACAAAAAAGAAAACAAAAAGTCTATCAATATTAAAATGTAAATGGAAATGGAAATGGACCCAGGTATAACCTCCCTGCACAAATAGCAGAGAGTCCGATGATAATAAAAATGTGCCAGAATGTTAACGTCCCTACAAAACAAACCCAACGATAATATTAATGAAAGAGTGAACCGTATGTAACATTGCAACAGACATAATGAAACCTGATAAATTGTATAAGGGCAGCAGCCGTTGACCTTTGGCCCTGTATTCAGAATAAAAAGAGCCAAAGATCGTTACCCCAATGAAAAAGACACTGAAACACGTATGTAACATAGTAGCGATGGCGAGACATTGTAGCATCTGTGACCAGAGAGTTTGCGCTGGACTGCGCGAGTGTTGCGAGCGGTTCTCAGTCAGTCAGTCAGTCTGTGTAGTTGAGGGCTGTACTCTGTCAGTAGTCGTCGCGTGCAGTACGCTAATAGTCGTCATGCAGAGCGGTCGGTCAGTAGTAGCAGCCGAGTGCGGTTGTGTGATGTAGGCGGTCGGCAACACTGGTCAAGATGGTGAATAAGGTATACTGTTAATTAATATAATCATTAGATAATGAGAAATTGTATTTATTGTAATTATGCTCCAACAAGTTCCCCAATAATAATTTTTATTTCAAAAGCATTTTTCAAACATTTAATCTTTTATTGAACTAAAGAGTTCGTTCCACTTCTTTGAAGAAAAATGTCACTAAAATCACAAAAAAAGAGAATATTATTATTTGCAATGCAGTTCCTCCAAGCGCTGCGCAACAACCAGAGCAGAAATGTGACATCCATTTATTCGGAGGTAAGACTTTAATTCCGATTGTTTTGCACAGGGCCAAAGACCGATATTTCGGTTTAATTGAAGTTTCTTGTCACTGAACGGACTTTTTTAAATGTTGTGTGAAGACTTTATATTTGAGTCAGATTGCGAATTGCACATTGTTGTTGCCATTTTCAATACCTCTCATTGTGGGCGAGGTTACAATTAGCGCAATGTCCATTAGCATCCGTAAATAACATTGTCCATTATTTTAAATATTGCTGGGAGGTTACAACACACACACAAAACAAAAAACAAAAAGAAACAAAAAATTGCATTTATATCCGCTCCTCGATTGTAGATACCCCTTACACAGCTGTGTGCAATGAATGAGTGCTGGCTGGTAATTAATTGCACTCCTTGGAGGGAAATGCCATAGGAAGTAGTCTTTAAAAAGTGAATGTTTTTCGTTAAGAGACAAAAGTTACTTTAGAAAAAAAGTAATAGTGGGGCTTGTGTTGTTGAACAAAATAAGTACAATGAACATACGTTATCAGATTTGCGCAATGCAGCGTCACACCACCTCTTGATTATAACACAATATACTATACATCGTCCCGAACCGTGACCAGAGTCGCGAGACGAGCAGAGCACGCCGCCGACGCCCGCTCAGTACAACCGTCCACCCGCTACTACTGTCGACCGACTACTACCTCTCCCGACTCGCGCTACAATATATATAACAACTGTTCCTGGCGACCCGGTGCGTGCCACTACTGTCGTCTGGCGCGGTCCAAGCGCCGACTAGCAGCGATAAAGAACTCTCTGGTCAGACAGAGATGCTGTCATGCCTCGCCATCGCTCTGGTAATGAATACATACGTGTTGCAGCGTGCGTACCACCGGAACACGCAGTGGCGGAGCCAAAGACTGTGTTGTCGAGGTCGAGTGCGAGTGGGAAGAGAGGCAGCGTCGGCACGGAGATGCAAGCGAGCGCGAGACGCACGGGGGCTGCGGCGTGGCGCGTTTGCGGTCGGCGCCTTTGGTGGCAACGGCCGGGACAAGCAGCGGTGTATGGTGTGGTGCGGGGCGGACAGGGGCGGCGGTGGACGGGGAGGAGGCGGCGCGACGACGGCATGGGGGCGAAAACGGGACGGGGGACGGCGGATGTTGAGAGGCGTCACGCGCGGACAGGACACAGACACAGAGACACACAGAGTGGAAAGGGAGGGTGCGCGGTAGTAGTTGGGAATGTGCGTACCGTGCGGGATGGGAGTGGGCGAGGAACACGGTCGTGGCCCCTGTTTTGGGTGCGTGTGATGACGTCGGTGTGTTGTGGGAAGGGAAGGTGCTGTGGCGGCGGCGCGTAATGGGCGTAGGCCGAAAAGAGAAAGGAACGTGGGCAGTGTGTTGGCAAGCGTCGGTTCGACTGCGACGTTGATGGGCAGGGCAGGGCAAGGTTAATGGTGGTAGGAGTAGGCGTGTGGGCGCAAAAAATCTGCCGCTGCAGGCGGTGCCGTAACCGCCATGGCGGGAAGGAGAGAGGGCCAAAGAAAGAAAGAAAGAAGAAAAAAAAGGAGGGGGGGGGGGGGCGAAAGTGGAGAGGCGGTGGTGTGAGAAGGGCGGGGGCGGAAGGAAGGCAGGAAGGACAAGAGGCGAGGCGACGGCTTGCTTTGTGTATCGGTCGGTCTCTGGCTATGCTTCGTTTTCTGCAGCAGGGTCGGTGCGCGGCGTGGCTCGCGGCAGTGGGAACGCCTGGTGGCTGGACGGCCAGCAATGCGGTTGGATGGGCGGCCACAGCACCGCACCTGTGCCCGAGGAGGAGACGCTGGCGGCGGGCCCTGAGGTGAGGCCGGCTCGGCTGGGGCTGTGGATGTGTAGGTGTGCGCCGCTGCTGCAACAACGAGTAAAACGCGAGAAGAAGGGATGGCGGTAGAGAGGAAAAAAAAAAAAAAGGTCGTGTTGTGTTGATGCGCAGGCAGACGCGTACAGAGGGACGAGCCCGGTCTGCAGCAGGGTGTGGCCGTGCCGAGTGCAGAGCAGCGGCGGCTCGGTTCGGTTCGGCCCGGCCCGGCGGGCCGCGCTGTTGTCGCGGACGTGAGCGCCCCCTGGCGGGTGGCCGGAGGCGGCGCGGCGTGTTGGACGTGTGGCTGGTGGCAGTGCACAATTTGCGAGTGGCTGGCGGTGTGGTGTGGCGGTTGGCGCGTCGGGCGGCGGAGAGGTATGTGTTGCGGGCGCCCTTTGCTGCGCTGCGTCGTTGCGTGTGCCGTACAGGGCGGGCGCTTGTCGACTGTGTGGGCGGTGTGGCGAATTGGCGTGAAACGGCTGCCGAGAGGTGTGTGGTAGCGAGCCGGTCGGTGGTGTCAGTGCGAAGGGGAATGTGCGTGCGTTTGGCGGTTTCGGTGTGCTTTTTGCGGCGTGAGAGTGGGAATTAGTGGGGCCGGCTGTTGTGTTGGTTCCTTGTGTCTTGTGTCGCGTAGCTTGATGGCAACGTGGAAGGACGCCGGTTTCGTTTCGAGCCTTGCGTGTGGTTGTCGACGTTGACTGGTTGGCGTGTGCCGATGCACGTGCATGTGTGGGTCGCGAGTGCGTTTTTGGCTGGCTGTGTGTGTGTGTGTGTGTGTGTTTTGGGGGGGAAGGGGGAGGCGGTGGTGAAAGTGCAGTCGTTGCCACGGGCGTCGTCGGGTGGGGCTGGGGCTGTGCGTCGTGGCGGAAAGGTGGTAGGTTGCGGGAAGCGAGCCCGTCGTTGACGGTGTCGCGTGAGTTGTGAATCGAGTGGGGCGCGGGGCGCGGGACAGGAGCAGCGTGCCGCTGCGTCGTGGTCGTCAGCAGAGGCTGTGCGTGTGCTTGTCCTTTTTGTGGGCGGTTCGTGCGAGGCGTTTTTGTTTTGTGTTGCCCTAGTTGTTAGTTTATTTTGTTTGTGTTTGTTATTTTGAGACGACGACTGGTTGGTGGCGTGCGCGCGAAGTGGCGGTGTGCGCTTCCCGTGTCGTTTGTGTTGTTTGGTTTTTTTGTTTTTGTGTGTTTTTTTTTTTTTTTTTTTGCACTGGGCCCCGGTGGGTGGGTGCGTGTGTGTCGATTGCCGGCTGGCGAGAGGTGCGCCATCGGCGGGGTGGGTCGCCGGCACAAGTAGAGGCGGCGGCGTTGTTGCTGTTGTTGTGTGGTGTTTGTTTTGTTCGGCTGTGTCGGCGAGCTGTGTTGCGGTGCGTGTGAATGGTGGTGCAAAAGTGCTGGCGTTGGGGCTGCGACTGCGACGGCGGCGAGCCGCGGGCGCGCCATTGATAGTGATGTTGTGAACAGCGGCTGTGTACGGTAGTGGTGTTGTTGTAGCACGACGTGCATCCGGGCCGGCGCGGAAAGCGCAGTTGCGGGCGGTTGCCCTTCGGTGCCAGCCATGTCGCGTGAGCGGCGGGTTGCTCTGGTGTCGACACGTGGTGCTCTGGGTTGTTGTGTGGTGCCCTTTGGCCGGTGGGGGTGGTTCGCGTGTGTCTCGTTCGCGCTCGGTGTCTGGTCGTGGTCGTGGTCGTGCTGCTCCCCCGTCTGTCGGCGGTTTCCGACGTCGTCTGTACGTTTTTGTTCGTTTGCGGCGTGCCTGCCGACGTCGTCCCGTCGCGACCTTTCAACCGAAAGTGTGGCGCCCGAAGGTGAACGAACGTAACCCTGACCTCGGCGCTTTACGCTGAGCCGAGCGAACCGAACCGAACCTAACGTGTGGTGTGGCGAGGTGAGCTCAGCCTGTGAGCCCCTAACGTCTACGTAAGGTAAGCTGTCCGGCTCACGCCTCACGTTTGAACGCTTTTGTAACCTACGTTTGACGCTTCTTAACCTAGCACTGACCCCTTAACCTAACGTGTAACCTAACCTAACCTAACCTAACCTAACCTAACCTCTGACGCCTGACGTGTTTGAATGCTTAACCTAAGTTTGACGCTTAACCTAACCCAAGTCCCCTTAACCTAACCCACGTCCACCTAACCTAACCTAACGTAGACGTGTAAACGTAATGTGTAACGCGTAACGTGTAAGGTCGGCTGTCGTGTGTGCTTGACGGCAGATTGGGTTGGTCTGTAGATTCGGATTGCGGTTTGCCTCGGTCGAGGGGTTGGGTCGGAAGCGGCGAGGGGCGGCGGCGCCTGTTGCGCAGGCGGCGTCCGTTTGCGGCGGGCAATTGTTGAGAAACGGCTGTGAATGTTGGCGGGCGAGAGGAGGAGGACGGCGCGCGATGTGGCCCGACGGCTGCGGGCCGATCGGGAAACGGCGGGAGGGCGACGGAAGGCGATGGGGCGGCGGAGGCGCGTTTGCACGGCCGTCATCGCCGCACGCCTCGGCTTGTGTGGCTGTGGCGCCGGCCGCGCTGGCCGGGCTGCCGCGGCGACGGTGTGGGAGTTTTGCCGAAGGTTTGGCCATTGTGGCGGGTCGTCGGCTGGGGCTGTGGGGGCGGCATTTGGGCGGGGGCGGCGATTCTCGGCGGGCCGACCCAGGCTGTAGCGCGCGGTAGCTGCAGTTTGGCCGTGGTTTGCGGCGCTGCCGTGGCGACTGGTTGGCGACTGTGGTGTGGCTGTGTGTAGCCCCATCCTCGGTGGTTTGAAAGGCGCGGGCGGTTGTGGCGCAGGTTTGGGGCTGCTCCGCACAGGCTGTCGGACGTTGGGCGGTAGCAAGCGCGGGAGGCGCGGCGCGGCGGCGCGCAGAGTGGCGGCCGCTCTCTCGGCCGTCCGCGCCCGCCCGCGACACTGGCTGGGCCTTGTGATTCTCTGCTCTTGTGCTTGCGTGCCTGCCGTCCCGCTCGCTCTCGCTGTGTGTTACGCGCGTCGTCGAAATGGCAGATCAGGCGGCTACGAACGAGACTGCTGCGGCACCCGCCGCCACCGGCACTACGAAGAAGGCCAAGTCTGCGTCGTCTGCGAAGAAGCCGCGCGCCAAGCCTGCGCACCCGCGCACCTCTGAGATGGTGACGGCCGCCATCAAGAGTCTGAAGGAGCGCGGCGGGTCGTCGCTGCAGGCGATCAAGAAGTACATAGCCGCGCACTACAAGCTGGACGCGGAGAAGCTGGCGCCGTTTATCAAGAAGTACCTCAAGTCGGCCGTCGTGGCGGGCGAGCTGGTGCAGACGAAGGGGAAGGGCGCGTCCGGCTCGTTCAAGCTTGCCGGCGCCGGCGGCGGGGGGGCGGCCGAGGGCGGCAAGGCTCGTGCTGGCGGTGCCAAGAAGAAGCGCGCCGCTCCGGC
>NW_025725824.1:0-20396 GCF_021461395.2 Schistocerca americana
TTTTCGTACCGTGACCAGGTTTCGAACCTGGGCCTTCCGTAACCACTAAAGTATCGTAGCTGTAACTGTCAGGCGGAGCTAGAATGCTCCATGTATCAAACATATGTGAGCTCAAGGGAGGTTACACTTGAAGAAAAAGCGCCAGGTTAACGCGATCACAGCAAAACCGCCGGCAGCTACGGGATTCGAAAACCGCGCCTACAGAGATACTGGTGCCTTAAACCAGCGCCCTTAAAGCGCTCGGCCACGCTACATGCGCTGCTTGGTGCGCCAGTGTTCCTAGCATTTGTACAAACAGTGCACGCCACAGCTTCCTGTTCTGCTGGGACTGGCTGCTCATCCATCGCACTTCAAACAACTGCCCTTTTCGACTACAGAGAGCAGCGGACGTCTGCGCTCTGGGAGGCGACATTACGTGTTGGGGATGAAGTGGTAGTGCAAACTGCGGCCTGCGGAACACGAGTGAAAAAATCAACAGAGTACTGTCATTTCGAGTACTCGTCATTGCAACGGGCAGCAAGGCAAAACTTTCAAAATTGCCGTGACCAGGATTCGAACCTGGGTTATTGCGGCCACAACGCAATGTCCTAACCACTAGACGATCACGGCCATGGCCACGGAGCGCACGCGAAGGCAGCTGGCTCGAATGCAAGTGGCGATACCCAGCAAAGCCTAGGCCAAGGTGTACGCCACAGCAGTGTCAGACACGGTCTCCATCACATGTATACGAGCAAATGAACGTGCCTGCGCTGTCCAGGACACTAACTACAGTGGTTAGCTTGCATTCACCTCCGTGGCAATGTCTTGCAGTCCTCCAAGCCTCTTGACTACAGGTACCGGTATGTGGCTCGATAACAAGTGGATAGACGCCGCATCTCTCTCGCCGTCAGGTGTTGCCGCGAGTCATACTTAACGTAGCTTTCTGCACGCGTCAGCGTAGCGTCAGTCGAGCAAAGTCGAGACAAGTCGCATAAGAGGAGCAATAAAAACGCGCAATTCCGGTACCGGGATCGAACCCGGGCCTCCTGGGTGAGAGCCAGGTATCCTAGCCACTAGACCACACCGGATAACGACGGCAGTGCTCTTTCCAGCGAACGCAGCAGCCACCCACGGTTGACTGACGACAACTGTAAAAAATCCACTCTCTCGCGTTATAGAACGGCGTGCTCCGGACGCATTTCGTGGAGACGAACGCCAGCAATGATGAGAGCAAAAGGTGCCTGAAAATCCTGTCGTTGCACCACGCACTGTTCTACGACAATTCACCAAGCAGACGCTCACGCCTTGTTGTGCTGTTTCCTTTGCGGGCAATGAGTGCATCTGCCTTCGACACAGGAAACATTACACGTTTGGCAGCTGTGGGATTCGAACCCCACGCCTCCGAAGAGAATGGTGCCTGAAACCAGCGCCTTAGACCGCTCGGCCACGCTACTACACAACACGCGCGTCACAAGAGCTGCGTCCCACTCCACGAGAACACACCGCAACGGCACAAAAATGAGACGTAAAAAGTGGCAACGGTGGGATTCGAACCCCACGCCTCCCGAAGAGACTGGTGCCTAAAACCAGCGCCTTAGACCGCTCGGCCACGTTACCGTTGGGGCAGCAGCGGCAAAACGTTTCCTTTGTACTACAAAGATCACTTCCGAAATGGAAGTATCTTGGCAATCGCCGTGCCATGTATTTCCACTGCTCTCCCACTGGAAGCGTCTCTTTAGGCCATCCACAGCAAGAAAAAGCCGTGCCCGCCGTATGGTAGCGACGCCACTTGTCTGTAGCTGTCGCAGTTAAGGAGACAGCGTCAAGAGACGTTTTCGTACCGTGACCAGGTTCGAACCTGGGCCTTCCGTAACCACTAAAGTATCGTAGCTGTAACTGTCAGGCGGAGCTAGAATGCTCCATGTATCAAACATATGTGAGCTCAAGGAGGTTACACTTGAAGAAAAAGCGCCAGGTTAACGCGATCACAGCAAAACCGCCGGCAGCTACGGGATTCGAAACCGCGCCTACAGAGATACTGGTGCCTTAAACCAGCGCCTTAAAGCGCTCGGCCACGCTACATGCGCTGCTTGGTGCGCCAGTGTTCCTAGCATTTGTACAAACAGTGCACGCCACAGCTTCCTGTTCTGCTGGGACTGGCTGCTCATCCATCGCACTTCAAAACAACTGCCCTTTTCGACTACAGAGAGCAGCGGACGTCTGCGCTCTGGGAGGCGACATTACGTGTTGGGGATGAAGTGGTAGTGCAAACTGCGGCCTGCGGAACACGAGTGAAAAAATCAACAGAGTACTGTCATTTCGAGTACTCGTCATTGCAACGGCAGCAAGGCAAAACTTTCAAAATTGCCGTGACCAGGATTCGAACCTGGGTTATTGCGGCCACAACGCAATGTCCTAACCACTAGACGATCACGGCCATGGCCACGGAGGCGCACGCGAAGGCAGCTGGCTCGAATGCAAGTGGCGATACCCAGCAAAGCCTAGGCCAAGGTGTACGCCACAGCAGTGTCAGACACGGTCTCCATCACATGTATACGAGCAAATGAACGTGCCTGCGCTGTCAGGACACTAACTACAGTGGTTAGCTGCATTCACCTCCGTGGCAATGTCTTGCAGTCCTCCAAGCCTCTTGACTACAGGTACCGGTATGTGGCTCGATAACAAGTGGATAGACGCCGCATCTCTCTCGCCGTCAGGTGTTGCCGCGAGTCATACTTAACGTAGCTTTCTGCACGCGTCAGCGTAGCGTCAGTCGAGCAAAGTCGAGACAAGTCGCATAAGAGGAGCAATAAAAACGCGCAATTCCGGTACCGGGAATCGAACCCGGGCCTCCTGGGTGAGAGCCAGGTATCCTAGCCACTAGACCACACCGGATAACGACGGCAGTGCTCTTTCCAGCGAACGCAGCAGCCACCCACGGTTGACTGACGACAACTGTAAAAAATCCACTCTCTCGCGTTATAGAACGGCGTGCTCCGGACGCATTTCGTGGAGACGAACGCCAGCAATGATGAGAGCAAAAGGTGCCTGAAAATCCTGTCGTTGCACCACGCACTGTTCTACGACAATTCACCAAGCAGACGCTCACGCCTTGTTGTGCTGTTTCTTTGCGGGCAATGAGTGCATCTGCCTTCGACACAGGAAACATTACACGTTTGGCAGCTGTGGGATTCGAACCCACGCCTCCGAAGAGATGGTGCCTGAAACCAGCGCCTTAGACCGCTCGGCCCACGCTACCTACACAACACGCGCGTCACAAGAGCTGCGTCCCACTCCACGAGAACACACGCAACGGCACAAAAATGAGACGTAAAAAGTGGCAACGGTGGGATTCGAACCCACGCCTCCGAAGAGACTGGTGCCTAAAACCAGCGCCTTAGACCGCTCGGCCACGTTACCGTTGGGGCAGCAGCGGCAAAACGTTTCCTTTGTACTACAAAGATCACTTCGAAATGGAAGTATCTTGGCAATCGCCGTGCCATGTATTTCCACTGCTCTCCCACTGGAAGCGTCTCTTTAGGCCATCCACAGCAAGAAAAAGCCGTGCCCCGCCGTATGGTAGCGACGCCACTTGTCTGTAGCTGTCGCAGTTAAGGAGACAGCGTCAAGAGACGTTTTCGTACCGTGACCAGGTTTCGAACCTGGGCCTTCCGTAACCACTAAAGTATCGTAGCTGTAACTGTCAGGCGGAGCTAGAATGCTCCATGTATCAAACATATGTGAGCTCAAGGAGGTTACACTTGAAGAAAAAAGCGCCAGGTTAACGCGATCACAGCAAAACCGCCGGCAGCTACGGGATTCGAAACCGCGGCCTACAGAGATACTGGTGCCTTAAACCAGCGCCTTAAAGCGCTCGGCCACGCTACATGCGCTGCTTGGTGCGCCAGTGTTCCTAGCATTTGTACAAACAGTGCACGCCACAGCTTCCTGTTCTGCTGGGACTGGCTGCTCATCCATCGCACTTCAAACAACTGCCCTTTTCGACTACAGAGAGCAGCGGACGTCTGCGCTCTGGGAGGCGACATTACGTGTTGGGGATGAAGTGGTAGTGCAAACTGCGGCCTGCGGAACACGAGTGAAAAAATCAACAGAGTACTGTCATTTCGAGTACTCGTCATTGCAACGGCAGCAAGGCAAAACTTTCAAAATTGCCGTGACCAGGATTCGAACCTGGGTTATTGCGGCCACAACGCAATGTCCTAACCACTAGACGATCACGGCCATGGCCACGGAGGCGCACGCGAAGGCAGCTGGCTCGAATGCAAGTGGCGATACCCAGCAAAGCCTAGGCCAAGGTGTACGCCACAGCAGTGTCAGACACGGTCTCCATCACATGTATACGAGCAAATGAACGTGCCTGCGCTGTCAGGACACTAACTACAGTGGTTAGCTGCATTCACCTCCGTGGCAATGTCTTGCAGTCCTCCAAGCCTCTTGACTACAGGTACCGGTATGTGGCTCGATAACAAGTGGATAGACGCCGCATCTCTCTCGCCGTCAGGTGTTGCCGCGAGTCATACTTAACGTAGCTTTCTGCACGCGTCAGCGTAGCGTCAGTCGAGCAAAGTCGAGACAAGTCGCATAAGAGGAGCAATAAAAACGCGCAATTCCGGTACCGGGAATCGAACCCGGGCCTCCTGGGTGAGAGCCAGGTATCCTAGCCACTAGACCACACCGGATAACGACGGCAGTGCTCTTTCCAGCGAACGCAGCAGCCACCCACGGTTGACTGACGACAACTGTAAAAAATCCACTCTCTCGCGTTATAGAACGGCGTGCTCCGGACGCATTTCGTGGAGACGAACGCCAGCAATGATGAGAGCAAAAGGTGCCTGAAAATCCTGTCGTTGCACCACGCACTGTTCTACGACAATTCACCAAGCAGACGCTCACGCCTTGTTGTGCTGTTTCCTTTGCGGGCAATGAGTGCATCTGCCTTCGACACAGGAAACATTACACGTTTGGCAGCTGTGGGATTCGAACCCACGCCTCCGAAGAGAATGGTGCCTGAAACCAGCGCCTTAGACCGCTCGGCCACGCTACCTACACAACACGCGCGTCACAAGAGCTGCGTCCCACTCCACGAGAACACACCGCAACGGCACAAAAATGAGACGTAAAAAGTGGCAACGGTGGGATTCGAACCCACGCCTCCGAAGAGACTGGTGCCTAAAACCAGCGCCTTAGACCGCTCGGCCACGTTACCGTTGGGGCAGCAGCGGCAAAACGTTTCCTTTGTACTACAAAGATCACTTCGAAATGGAAGTATCTTGGCAATCGCCGTGCCATGTATTTCCACTGCTCTCCCACTGGAAGCGTCTCTTTAGGCCATCCACAGCAAGAAAAAGCCGTGCCCGCCGTATGGTAGCGACGCCACTTGTCTGTAGCTGTCGCAGTTAAGGAGACAGCGTCAAGAGACGTTTTCGTACCGTGACCAGGTTTCGAACCTGGGCCTTCCGTAACCACTAAAGTATCGTAGCTGTAACTGTCAGGCGGAGCTAGAATGCTCCATGTATCAAACATATGTGAGCTCAAGGAGGTTACACTTGAAGAAAAAGCGCCAGGTTAACGCGATCACAGCAAAACCGCCGGCAGCTACGGGATTCGAAACCGCGCCTACAGAGATACTGGTGCCTTAAACCAGCGCCTTAAAGCGCTCGGCCACGCTACATGCGCTGCTTGGTGCGCCAGTGTTCCTAGCATTTGTACAAACAGTGCACGCCACAGCTTCCTGTTCTGCTGGGACTGGCTGCTCATCCATCGCACTTCAAACAACTGCCCTTTTCGACTACAGAGAGCAGCGGACGTCTGCGCTCTGGGAGGCGACATTACGTGTTGGGGATGAAGTGGTAGTGCAAACTGCGGCCTGCGGAACACGAGTGAAAAAATCAACAGAGTACTGTCATTTCGAGTACTCGTCATTGCAACGGCAGCAAGGCAAAACTTTCAAAATTGCCGTGACCAGGATTCGAACCTGGGTTATTGCGGCCACAACGCAATGTCCTAACCACTAGACGATCACGGCCATGGCCACGGAGGCGCACGCGAAGGCAGCTGGCTCGAATGCAAGTGGCGATACCCAGCAAAGCCTAGGCCAAGGTGTACGCCACAGCAGTGTCAGACACGGTCTCCATCACATGTATACGAGCAAATGAACGTGCCTGCGCTGTCAGGACACTAACTACAGTGGTTAGCTGCATTCACCTCCGTGGCAATGTCTTGCAGTCCTCCAAGCCTCTTGACTACAGGTACCGGTATGTGGCTCGATAACAAGTGGATAGACGCCGCATCTCTCTCGCCGTCAGGTGTTGCCGCGAGTCATACTTAACGTAGCTTTCTGCACGCGTCAGCGTAGCGTCAGTCGAGCAAAGTCGAGACAAGTCGCATAAGAGGAGCAATAAAAACGCGCAATTCCGGTACCGGGAATCGAACCCGGGCCTCCTGGGTGAGAGCCAGGTATCCTAGCCACTAGACCACACCGGATAACGACGGCAGTGCTCTTTCCAGCGAACGCAGCAGCCACCCACGGTTGACTGACGACAACTGTAAAAAATCCACTCTCTCGCGTTATAGAACGGCGTGCTCCGGACGCATTTCGTGGAGACGAACGCCAGCAATGATGAGAGCAAAAGGTGCCTGAAAATCCTGTCGTTGCACCACGCACTGTTCTACGACAATTCACCAAGCAGACGCTCACGCCTTGTTGTGCTGTTTCCTTTGCGGGCAATGAGTGCATCTGCCTTCGACACAGGAAACATTACACGTTTGGCAGCTGTGGGATTCGAACCCACGCCTCCGAAGAGAATGGTGCC
Source organism: Schistocerca americana (assembly GCF_021461395.2). Taxonomy (NCBI): domain Eukaryota; kingdom Metazoa; phylum Arthropoda; class Insecta; order Orthoptera; family Acrididae; genus Schistocerca; species Schistocerca americana. The sequence goes on from NW_025725824.1 coordinate 6,813, forward strand.
TGAAACCAGCGCCTTAGACCGCTCGGCCACGCTACCTACACAACACGCGCGTCACAAGAGCTGCGTCCCACTCCACGAGAACACACCGCAACGGCACAAAAATGAGACGTAAAAAGTGGCAACGGTGGGATTCGAACCCACGCCTCCGAAGAGACTGGTGCCTAAAACCAGCGCCTTAGACCGCTCGGCCACGTTACCGTTGGGGCAGCAGCGGCAAAACGTTTCCTTTGTACTACAAAGATCACTTCGAAATGGAAGTATCTTGGCAATCGCCGTGCCATGTATTTCCACTGCTCTCCCACTGGAAGCGTCTCTTTAGGCCATCCACAGCAAGAAAAAGCCGTGCCCGCCGTATGGTAGCGACGCCACTTGTCTGTAGCTGTCGCAGTTAAGGAGACAGCGTCAAGAGACGTTTTCGTACCGTGACCAGGTTTCGAACCTGGGCCTTCCGTAACCACTAAAGTATCGTAGCTGTAACTGTCAGGCGGAGCTAGAATGCTCCATGTATCAAACATATGTGAGCTCAAGGAGGTTACACTTGAAGAAAAAGCGCCAGGTTAACGCGATCACAGCAAAACCGCCGGCAGCTACGGGATTCGAAACCGCGCCTACAGAGATACTGGTGCCTTAAACCAGCGCCTTAAAGCGCTCGGCCACGCTACATGCGCTGCTTGGTGCGCCAGTGTTCCTAGCATTTGTACAAACAGTGCACGCCACAGCTTCCTGTTCTGCTGGGACTGGCTGCTCATCCATCGCACTTCAAACAACTGCCCTTTTCGACTACAGAGAGCAGCGGACGTCTGCGCTCTGGGAGGCGACATTACGTGTTGGGGATGAAGTGGTAGTGCAAACTGCGGCCTGCGGAACACGAGTGAAAAAATCAACAGAGTACTGTCATTTCGAGTACTCGTCATTGCAACGGCAGCAAGGCAAAACTTTCAAAATTGCCGTGACCAGGATTCGAACCTGGGTTATTGCGGCCACAACGCAATGTCCTAACCACTAGACGATCACGGCCATGGCCACGGAGGCGCACGCGAAGGCAGCTGGCTCGAATGCAAGTGGCGATACCCAGCAAAGCCTAGGCCAAGGTGTACGCCACAGCAGTGTCAGACACGGTCTCCATCACATGTATACGAGCAAATGAACGTGCCTGCGCTGTCAGGACACTAACTACAGTGGTTAGCTGCATTCACCTCCGTGGCAATGTCTTGCAGTCCTCCAAGCCTCTTGACTACAGGTACCGGTATGTGGCTCGATAACAAGTGGATAGACGCCGCATCTCTCTCGCCGTCAGGTGTTGCCGCGAGTCATACTTAACGTAGCTTTCTGCACGCGTCAGCGTAGCGTCAGTCGAGCAAAGTCGAGACAAGTCGCATAAGAGGAGCAATAAAAACGCGCAATTCCGGTACCGGGAATCGAACCCGGGCCTCCTGGGTGAGAGCCAGGTATCCTAGCCACTAGACCACACCGGATAACGACGGCAGTGCTCTTTCCAGCGAACGCAGCAGCCACCCACGGTTGACTGACGACAACTGTAAAAAATCCACTCTCTCGCGTTATAGAACGGCGTGCTCCGGACGCATTTCGTGGAGACGAACGCCAGCAATGATGAGAGCAAAAGGTGCCTGAAAATCCTGTCGTTGCACCACGCACTGTTCTACGACAATTCACCAAGCAGACGCTCACGCCTTGTTGTGCTGTTTCCTTTGCGGGCAATGAGTGCATCTGCCTTCGACACAGGAAACATTACACGTTTGGCAGCTGTGGGATTCGAACCCACGCCTCCGAAGAGAATGGTGCCTGAAACCAGCGCCTTAGACCGCTCGGCCACGCTACCTACACAACACGCGCGTCACAAGAGCTGCGTCCCACTCCACGAGAACACACCGCAACGGCACAAAAATGAGACGTAAAAAGTGGCAACGGTGGGATTCGAACCCACGCCTCCGAAGAGACTGGTGCCTAAAACCAGCGCCTTAGACCGCTCGGCCACGTTACCGTTGGGGCAGCAGCGGCAAAACGTTTCCTTTGTACTACAAAGATCACTTCGAAATGGAAGTATCTTGGCAATCGCCGTGCCATGTATTTCCACTGCTCTCCCACTGGAAGCGTCTCTTTAGGCCATCCACAGCAAGAAAAAGCCGTGCCCGCCGTATGGTAGCGACGCCACTTGTCTGTAGCTGTCGCAGTTAAGGAGACAGCGTCAAGAGACGTTTTCGTACCGTGACCAGGTTTCGAACCTGGGCCTTCCGTAACCACTAAAGTATCGTAGCTGTAACTGTCAGGCGGAGCTAGAATGCTCCATGTATCAAACATATGTGAGCTCAAGGAGGTTACACTTGAAGAAAAAGCGCCAGGTTAACGCGATCACAGCAAAACCGCCGGCAGCTACGGGATTCGAAACCGCGCCTACAGAGATACTGGTGCCTTAAACCAGCGCCTTAAAGCGCTCGGCCACGCTACATGCGCTGCTTGGTGCGCCAGTGTTCCTAGCATTTGTACAAACAGTGCACGCCACAGCTTCCTGTTCTGCTGGGACTGGCTGCTCATCCATCGCACTTCAAACAACTGCCCTTTTCGACTACAGAGAGCAGCGGACGTCTGCGCTCTGGGAGGCGACATTACGTGTTGGGGATGAAGTGGTAGTGCAAACTGCGGCCTGCGGAACACGAGTGAAAAAATCAACAGAGTACTGTCATTTCGAGTACTCGTCATTGCAACGGCAGCAAGGCAAAACTTTCAAAATTGCCGTGACCAGGATTCGAACCTGGGTTATTGCGGCCACAACGCAATGTCCTAACCACTAGACGATCACGGCCATGGCCACGGAGGCGCACGCGAAGGCAGCTGGCTCGAATGCAAGTGGCGATACCCAGCAAAGCCTAGGCCAAGGTGTACGCCACAGCAGTGTCAGACACGGTCTCCATCACATGTATACGAGCAAATGAACGTGCCTGCGCTGTCAGGACACTAACTACAGTGGTTAGCTGCATTCACCTCCGTGGCAATGTCTTGCAGTCCTCCAAGCCTCTTGACTACAGGTACCGGTATGTGGCTCGATAACAAGTGGATAGACGCCGCATCTCTCTCGCCGTCAGGTGTTGCCGCGAGTCATACTTAACGTAGCTTTCTGCACGCGTCAGCGTAGCGTCAGTCGAGCAAAGTCGAGACAAGTCGCATAAGAGGAGCAATAAAAACGCGCAATTCCGGTACCGGGAATCGAACCCGGGCCTCCTGGGTGAGAGCCAGGTATCCTAGCCACTAGACCACACACCGGATAACGACGGCAGTGCTCTTTCCAGCGAACGCAGCAGCCACCCACGGTTGACTGACGACAACTGTAAAAAATCCACTCTCTCGCGTTATAGAACGGCGTGCTCCGGACGCATTTCGTGGAGACGAACGCCAGCAATGATGAGAGCAAAAGGTGCCTGAAAATCCTGTCGTTGCACCACGCACTGTTCTACGACAATTCACCAAGCAGACGCTCACGCCTTGTTGTGCTGTTTCCTTTGCGGGCAATGAGTGCATCTGCCTTCGACACAGGAAACATTACACGTTTGGCAGCTGTGGGATTCGAACCCACGCCTCCGAAGAGAATGGTGCCTGAAACCAGCGCCTTAGACCGCTCGGCCACGCTACCTACACAACACGCGCGTCACAAGAGCTGCGTCCCACTCCACGAGAACACACCGCAACGGCACAAAAATGAGACGTAAAAAGTGGCAACGGTGGGATTCGAACCCACGCCTCCGAAGAGACTGGTGCCTAAAACCAGCGCCTTAGACCGCTCGGCCACGTTACCGTTGGGGCAGCAGCGGCAAAACGTTTCCTTTGTACTACAAAGATCACTTCGAAATGGAAGTATCTTGGCAATCGCCGTGCCATGTATTTCCACTGCTCTCCCACTGGAAGCGTCTCTTTAGGCCATCCACAGCAAGAAAAAGCCGTGCCCGCCGTATGGTAGCGACGCCACTTGTCTGTAGCTGTCGCAGTTAAGGAGACAGCGTCAAGAGACGTTTTCGTACCGTGACCAGGTTTCGAACCTGGGCCTTCCGTAACCACTAAAGTATCGTAGCTGTAACTGTCAGGCGGAGCTAGAATGCTCCATGTATCAAACATATGTGAGCTCAAGGAGGTTACACTTGAAGAAAAAGCGCCAGGTTAACGCGATCACAGCAAAACCGCCGGCAGCTACGGGATTCGAAACCGCGCCTACAGAGATACTGGTGCCTTAAACCAGCGCCTTAAAGCGCTCGGCCACGCTACATGCGCTGCTTGGTGCGCCAGTGTTCCTAGCATTTGTACAAACAGTGCACGCCACAGCTTCCTGTTCTGCTGGGACTGGCTGCTCATCCATCGCACTTCAAACAACTGCCCTTTTCGACTACAGAGAGCAGCGGACGTCTGCGCTCTGGGAGGCGACATTACGTGTTGGGGATGAAGTGGTAGTGCAAACTGCGGCCTGCGGAACACGAGTGAAAAAATCAACAGAGTACTGTCATTTCGAGTACTCGTCATTGCAACGGCAGCAAGGCAAAACTTTCAAAATTGCCGTGACCAGGATTCGAACCTGGGTTATTGCGGCCACAACGCAATGTCCTAACCACTAGACGATCACGGCCATGGCCACGGAGGCGCACGCGAAGGCAGCTGGCTCGAATGCAAGTGGCGATACCCAGCAAAGCCTAGGCCAAGGTGTACGCCACAGCAGTGTCAGACACGGTCTCCATCACATGTATACGAGCAAATGAACGTGCCTGCGCTGTCAGGACACTAACTACAGTGGTTAGCTGCATTCACCTCCGTGGCAATGTCTTGCAGTCCTCCAAGCCTCTTGACTACAGGTACCGGTATGTGGCTCGATAACAAGTGGATAGACGCCGCATCTCTCTCGCCGTCAGGTGTTGCCGCGAGTCATACTTAACGTAGCTTTCTGCACGCGTCAGCGTAGCGTCAGTCGAGCAAAGTCGAGACAAGTCGCATAAGAGGAGCAATAAAAACGCGCAATTCCGGTACCGGGAATCGAACCCGGGCCTCCTGGGTGAGAGCCAGGTATCCTAGCCACTAGACCACACCGGATAACGACGGCAGTGCTCTTTCCAGCGAACGCAGCAGCCACCCACGGTTGACTGACGACAACTGTAAAAAATCCACTCTCTCGCGTTATAGAACGGCGTGCTCCGGACGCATTTCGTGGAGACGAACGCCAGCAATGATGAGAGCAAAAGGTGCCTGAAAATCCTGTCGTTGCACCACGCACTGTTCTACGACAATTCACCAAGCAGACGCTCACGCCTTGTTGTGCTGTTTCCTTTGCGGGCAATGAGTGCATCTGCCTTCGACACAGGAAACATTACACGTTTGGCAGCTGTGGGATTCGAACCCACGCCTCCGAAGAGAATGGTGCCTGAAACCAGCGCCTTAGACCGCTCGGCCACGCTACCTACACAACACGCGCGTCACAAGAGCTGCGTCCCACTCCACGAGAACACACCGCAACGGCACAAAAATGAGACGTAAAAAGTGGCAACGGTGGGATTCGAACCCACGCCTCCGAAGAGACTGGTGCCTAAAACCAGCGCCTTAGACCGCTCGGCCACGTTACCGTTGGGGCAGCAGCGGCAAAACGTTTCCTTTGTACTACAAAGATCACTTCGAAATGGAAGTATCTTGGCAATCGCCGTGCCATGTATTTCCACTGCTCTCCCACTGGAAGCGTCTCTTTAGGCCATCCACAGCAAGAAAAAGCCGTGCCCGCCGTATGGTAGCGACGCCACTTGTCTGTAGCTGTCGCAGTTAAGGAGACAGCGTCAAGAGACGTTTTCGTACCGTGACCAGGTTTCGAACCTGGGCCTTCCGTAACCACTAAAGTATCGTAGCTGTAACTGTCAGGCGGAGCTAGAATGCTCCATGTATCAAACATATGTGAGCTCAAGGAGGTTACACTTGAAGAAAAAGCGCCAGGTTAACGCGATCACAGCAAAACCGCCGGCAGCTACGGGATTCGAAACCGCGCCTACAGAGATACTGGTGCCTTAAACCAGCGCCTTAAAGCGCTCGGCCACGCTACATGCGCTGCTTGGTGCGCCAGTGTTCCTAGCATTTGTACAAACAGTGCACGCCACAGCTTCCTGTTCTGCTGGGACTGGCTGCTCATCCATCGCACTTCAAACAACTGCCCTTTTCGACTACAGAGAGCAGCGGACGTCTGCGCTCTGGGAGGCGACATTACGTGTTGGGGATGAAGTGGTAGTGCAAACTGCGGCCTGCGGAACACGAGTGAAAAAATCAACAGAGTACTGTCATTTCGAGTACTCGTCATTGCAACGGCAGCAAGGCAAAACTTTCAAAATTGCCGTGACCAGGATTCGAACCTGGGTTATTGCGGCCACAACGCAATGTCCTAACCACTAGACGATCACGGCCATGGCCACGGAGGCGCACGCGAAGGCAGCTGGCTCGAATGCAAGTGGCGATACCCAGCAAAGCCTAGGCCAAGGTGTACGCCACAGCAGTGTCAGACACGGTCTCCATCACATGTATACGAGCAAATGAACGTGCCTGCGCTGTCAGGACACTAACTACAGTGGTTAGCTGCATTCACCTCCGTGGCAATGTCTTGCAGTCCTCCAAGCCTCTTGACTACAGGTACCGGTATGTGGCTCGATAACAAGTGGATAGACGCCGCATCTCTCTCGCCGTCAGGTGTTGCCGCGAGTCATACTTAACGTAGCTTTCTGCACGCGTCAGCGTAGCGTCAGTCGAGCAAAGTCGAGACAAGTCGCATAAGAGGAGCAATAAAAACGCGCAATTCCGGTACCGGGAATCGAACCCGGGCCTCCTGGGTGAGAGCCAGGTATCCTAGCCACTAGACCACACCGGATAACGACGGCAGTGCTCTTTCCAGCGAACGCAGCAGCCACCCACGGTTGACTGACGACAACTGTAAAAAATCCACTCTCTCGCGTTATAGAACGGCGTGCTCCGGACGCATTTCGTGGAGACGAACGCCAGCAATGATGAGAGCAAAAGGTGCCTGAAAATCCTGTCGTTGCACCACGCACTGTTCTACGACAATTCACCAAGCAGACGCTCACGCCTTGTTGTGCTGTTTCCTTTGCGGGCAATGAGTGCATCTGCCTTCGACACAGGAAACATTACACGTTTGGCAGCTGTGGGATTCGAACCCACGCCTCCGAAGAGAATGGTGCCTGAAACCAGCGCCTTAGACCGCTCGGCCACGCTACCTACACAACACGCGCGTCACAAGAGCTGCGTCCCACTCCACGAGAACACACCGCAACGGCACAAAAATGAGACGTAAAAAGTGGCAACGGTGGGATTCGAACCCACGCCTCCGAAGAGACTGGTGCCTAAAACCAGCGCCTTAGACCGCTCGGCCACGTTACCGTTGGGGCAGCAGCGGCAAAACGTTTCCTTTGTACTACAAAGATCACTTCGAAATGGAAGTATCTTGGCAATCGCCGTGCCATGTATTTCCACTGCTCTCCCACTGGAAGCGTCTCTTTAGGCCATCCACAGCAAGAAAAAGCCGTGCCCGCCGTATGGTAGCGACGCCACTTGTCTGTAGCTGTCGCAGTTAAGGAGACAGCGTCAAGAGACGTTTTCGTACCGTGACCAGGTTTCGAACCTGGGCCTTCCGTAACCACTAAAGTATCGTAGCTGTAACTGTCAGGCGGAGCTAGAATGCTCCATGTATCAAACATATGTGAGCTCAAGGAGGTTACACTTGAAGAAAAAGCGCCAGGTTAACGCGATCACAGCAAAACCGCCGGCAGCTACGGGATTCGAAACCGCGCCTACAGAGATACTGGTGCCTTAAACCAGCGCCTTAAAGCGCTCGGCCACGCTACATGCGCTGCTTGGTGCGCCAGTGTTCCTAGCATTTGTACAAACAGTGCACGCCACAGCTTCCTGTTCTGCTGGGACTGGCTGCTCATCCATCGCACTTCAAACAACTGCCCTTTTCGACTACAGAGAGCAGCGGACGTCTGCGCTCTGGGAGGCGACATTACGTGTTGGGGATGAAGTGGTAGTGCAAACTGCGGCCTGCGGAACACGAGTGAAAAAATCAACAGAGTACTGTCATTTCGAGTACTCGTCATTGCAACGGCAGCAAGGCAAAACTTTCAAAATTGCCGTGACCAGGATTCGAACCTGGGTTATTGCGGCCACAACGCAATGTCCTAACCACTAGACGATCACGGCCATGGCCACGGAGGCGCACGCGAAGGCAGCTGGCTCGAATGCAAGTGGCGATACCCAGCAAAGCCTAGGCCAAGGTGTACGCCACAGCAGTGTCAGACACGGTCTCCATCACATGTATACGAGCAAATGAACGTGCCTGCGCTGTCAGGACACTAACTACAGTGGTTAGCTGCATTCACCTCCGTGGCAATGTCTTGCAGTCCTCCAAGCCTCTTGACTACAGGTACCGGTATGTGGCTCGATAACAAGTGGATAGACGCCGCATCTCTCTCGCCGTCAGGTGTTGCCGCGAGTCATACTTAACGTAGCTTTCTGCACGCGTCAGCGTAGCGTCAGTCGAGCAAAGTCGAGACAAGTCGCATAAGAGGAGCAATAAAAACGCGCAATTCCGGTACCGGGAATCGAACCCGGGCCTCCTGGGTGAGAGCCAGGTATCCTAGCCACTAGACCACACCGGATAACGACGGCAGTGCTCTTTCCAGCGAACGCAGCAGCCACCCACGGTTGACTGACGACAACTGTAAAAAATCCACTCTCTCGCGTTATAGAACGGCGTGCTCCGGACGCATTTCGTGGAGACGAACGCCAGCAATGATGAGAGCAAAAGGTGCCTGAAAATCCTGTCGTTGCACCACGCACTGTTCTACGACAATTCACCAAGCAGACGCTCACGCCTTGTTGTGCTGTTTCCTTTGCGGGCAATGAGTGCATCTGCCTTCGACACAGGAAACATTACACGTTTGGCAGCTGTGGGATTCGAACCCACGCCTCCGAAGAGAATGGTGCCTGAAACCAGCGCCTTAGACCGCTCGGCCACGCTACCTACACAACACGCGCGTCACAAGAGCTGCGTCCCACTCCACGAGAACACACCGCAACGGCACAAAAATGAGACGTAAAAGTGGCAACGGTGGGATTCGAACCCACGCCTCCGAAGAGACTGGTGCCTAAAACCAGCGCCTTAGACCGCTCGGCCACGTTACCGTTGGGGCAGCAGCGGCAAAACGTTTCCTTTGTACTACAAAGATCACTTCGAAATGGAAGTATCTTGGCAATCGCCGTGCCATGTATTTCCACTGCTCTCCCACTGGAAGCGTCTCTTTAGGCCATCCACAGCAAGAAAAAGCCGTGCCCGCCGTATGGTAGCGACGCCACTTGTCTGTAGCTGTCGCAGTTAAGGAGACAGCGTCAAGAGACGTTTTCGTACCGTGACCAGGTTTCGAACCTGGGCCTTCCGTAACCACTAAAGTATCGTAGCTGTAACTGTCAGGCGGAGCTAGAATGCTCCATGTATCAAACATATGTGAGCTCAAGGAGGTTACACTTGAAGAAAAAAGCGCCAGGTTAACGCGATCACAGCAAAACCGCCGGCAGCTACGGGATTCGAAACCGCGCCTACAGAGATACTGGTGCCTTAAACCAGCGCCTTAAAGCGCTCGGCCCACGCTACATGCGCTGCTTGGTGCGCCAGTGTTCCTAGCATTTGTACAAACAGTGCACGCCACAGCTTCCTGTTCTGCCTGGGACTGGCTGCTCATCCATCGCACTTCAAACAACTGCCCTTTTCGACTACAGAGAGCAGCGGACGTCTGCGCTCTGGGAGGCGACATTACGTGTTGGGGATGAAGTGGTAGTGCAAACTGCGGCCTGCGGAACACGAGTGAAAAAATCAACAGAGTACTGTCATTTCGAGTACTCGTCATTGCAACGGCAGCAAGCAAAACTTTCAAAATTGCCGTGACCAGGATTCGAACCTGGGTTATTGCGGCCACAACGCAATGTCCTAACCACTAGACGATCACGGCCATGGCCACGGAGGCGCACGCGAAGGCAGCTGGCTCGAATGCAAGTGGCGATACCCAGCAAAGCCTAGGCCAAGGTGTACGCCACAGCAGTGTCAGACACGGTCTCCATCACATGTATACGAGCAAATGAACGTGCCTGCGCTGTCAGGACACTAACTACAGTGGTTAGCTGCATTCACCTCCGTGGCAATGTCTTGCAGTCCTCCAAGCCTCTTGACTACAGGTACCGGTATGTGGCTCGATAACAAGTGGATAGACGCCGCATCTCTCTCGCCGTCAGGTGTTGCCGCGAGTCATACTTAACGTAGCTTTCTGCACGCGTCAGCGTAGCGTCAGTCGAGCAAAGTCGAGACAAGTCGCATAAGAGGAGCAATAAAAACGCGCAATTCCGGTACCGGAATCGAACCCGGGCCTCCTGGGTGAGAGCCAGGTATCCTAGCCACTAGACCACACCGGATAACGACGGCAGTGCTCTTTCCAGCGAACGCAGCAGCCACCCACGGTTGACTGACGACAACTGTAAAAAATCCACTCTCTCGCGTTATAGAACGGCGTGCTCCGGACGCATTTCGTGGAGACGAACGCCAGCAATGATGAGAGCAAAAGGTGCCTGAAAATCCTGTCGTTGCACCACGCACTGTTCTACGACAATTCACCAAGCAGACGCTCACGCCTTGTTGTGCTGTTTCCTTTGCGGGCAATGAGTGCATCTGCCTTCGACACAGGAAACATTACACGTTTGGCAGCTGTGGGATTCGAACCCACGCCTCCGAAGAGAATGGTGCCTGAAACCAGCGCCTTAGACCGCTCGGCCACGCTACCTACACAACACGCGCGTCACAAGAGCTGCGTCCCACTCCACGAGAACACACCGCAACGGCACAAAAATGAGACGTAAAAAGTGGCAACGGTGGGATTCGAACCCACGCCTCCGAAGAGACTGGTGCCTAAAACCAGCGCCTTAGACCGCTCGGCCACGTTACCGTTGGGGCAGCAAGCGGCAAAACGTTTCCTTTGTACTACAAAGATCACTTCGAAATGGAAGTATCTTGGCAATCGCCGTGCCATGTATTTCCACTGCTCTCCCACTGGAAGCGTCTCTTTAGGCCATCCACAGCAAGAAAAAGCCGTGCCCGCCGTATGGTAGCGACGCCACTTGTCTGTAGCTGTCGCAGTTAAGGAGACAGCGTCAAGAGACGTTTTCGTACCGTGACCAGGTTTCGAACCTGGGCCTTCCGTAACCACTAAAGTATCGTAGCTGTAACTGTCAGGCGGAGCTAGAATGCTCCATGTATCAAACATATGTGAGCTCAAGGAGGTTACACTTGAAGAAAAAGCGCCAGGTTAACGCGATCACAGCAAAACCGCCGGCAGCTACGGGATTCGAAACCGCGCCTACAGAGATACTGGTGCCTTAAACCAGCGCCTAAAGCGCTCGGCCACGCTACATGCGCTGCTTGGTGCGCCAGTGTTCCTAGCATTTGTACAAACAGTGCACGCCACAGCTTCCTGTTCTGCTGGGACTGGCTGCTCATCCATCGCACTTCAAACAACTGCCCTTTTCGACTACAGAGAGCAGCGGACGTCTGCGCTCTGGGAGGCGACATTACGTGTTGGGGATGAAGTGGTAGTGCAAACTGCGGCCTGCGGAACACGAGTGAAAAAATCAACAGAGTACTGTCATTTCGAGTACTCGTCATTGCAACGGCAGCAAGGCAAAACTTTCAAAATTGCCGTGACCAGGATTCGAACCTGGGTTATTGCGGCCACAACGCAATGTCCTAACCACTAGACGATCACGGCCATGGCCACGGAGGCGCACGCGAAGGCAGCTGGCTCGAATGCAAGTGGCGATACCCAGCAAAGCCTAGGCCAAGGTGTACGCCACAGCAGTGTCAGACACGGTCTCCATCACATGTATACGAGCAAATGAACGTGCCTGCGCTGTCAGGACACTAACTACAGTGGTTAGCTGCATTCACCTCCGTGGCAATGTCTTGCAGTCCTCCAAGCCTCTTGACTACAGGTACCGGTATGTGGCTCGATAACAAGTGGATAGACGCCGCATCTCTCTCGCCGTCAGGTGTTGCCGCGAGTCATACTTAACGTAGCTTTCTGCACGCGTCAGCGTAGCGTCAGTCGAGCAAAGTCGAGACAAGTCGCATAAGAGGAGCAATAAAAACGCGCAATTCCGGTACCGGGAATCGAACCCGGGCCTCCTGGGTGAGAGCCAGGTATCCTAGCCACTAGACCACACCGGATAACGACGGCAGTGCTCTTTCCAGCGAACGCAGCAGCCACCCACGGTTGACTGACGACAACTGTAAAAAATCCACCCTCTCGCGTTATAGAACGGCGTGCTCCGGACGCATTTCGTGGAGACGAACGCCAGCAATGATGAGAGCAAAAGGTGCCTGAAAATCCTGTCGTTGCACCACGCACTGTTCTACGACAATTCACCAAGCAGACGCTCACGCCTTGTTGTGCTGTTTCCTTTGCGGGCAATGAGTGCATCTGCCTTCGACACAGGAAACATTACACGTTTGGCAGCTGTGGGATTCGAACCCACGCCTCCGAAGAGAATGGTGCCTGAAACCAGCGCCTTAGACCGCTCGGCCACGCTACCTACACAACACGCGCGTCACAAGAGCTGCGTCCCACTCCACGAGAACACCACCCGCAACGGCACAAAAATGAGACGTAAAAAGTGGCAACGGTGGGATTCGAACCCACGCCTCCGAAGAGACTGGTGCCTAAAACCAGCGCCTTAGACCGCTCGGCCACGTTACCGTTGGGGCAGCAGCGGCAAAACGTTTCCTTTGTACTACAAAGATCACTTTCGAAATGGAAGTATCTTGGCAATCGCCGTGCCATGTATTTCCACTGCTCTCCCACTGGAAGCGTCTCTTTAGGCCATCCACAGCAAGAAAAGCCGTGCCCGCCGTATGGTAGCGACGCCACTTGTCTGTAGCTGTCGCAGTTAAGGAGACAGCGTCAAGAGACGTTTTCGTACCGTGACCAGGTTTCGAACCTGGGCCTTCCGTAACCACTAAAGTATCGTAGCTGTAACTGTCAGGCGGAGCTAGAATGCTCCATGTATCAAACATATGTGAGCTCAAGGAGGTTACACTTGAAGAAAAAGCGCCAGGTTAACGCGATCACAGCAAAACCGCCGGCAGCTACGGATTCGAAACCGCGCCTACAGAGATACTGGTGCCTTAAAACCAGCGCCTTAAAGCGCTCGGCCACGGCTACATGCGCTGCTTGGTGCGCCAGTGTTCCTAGCATTTGTACAAACAGTGCACGCCACAGCTTCCTGTTCTGCTGGGACTGGCTGCTCATCCATCGCACTTCAAACAACTGCCCTTTTCGACTACAGAGAGCAGCGGACGTCTGCGCTCTGGGAGGCGACATTACGTGTTGGGGATGAAGTGGTAGTGCAAACTGCGGCCTGCGGAACACGAGTGAAAAAATCAACAGAGTACTGTCATTTCGAGTACTCGTCATTGCAACGGCAGCAAGGCAAAACTTTCAAAATTGCCGT
>NW_025725825.1:0-20360 GCF_021461395.2 Schistocerca americana
AAATGTAATGCTCAGGGCCTCTTAATGACGATGGAACACTCAAATTGCGTCGAGAGTCAATACATCTTCCTCCAGCCGACTTGTCTACAAGGGGATATTGCTGCCTCGGGCTCCATGTGGTCCGTCTCCTGTGAGTCTAGATTTTCGAATCCGACGCGAAACTGATAGTTAATTGTAAGGTTCAGGGCCTCCTAATGACGATGGAACACTCAAATTGCGTCGAGATTCAATACATCGTCCTCCACCTGATTTGTCTCCAAGGGGATGTTGCTGCCTCAGGCACCAAATGGTCCGTCTCCTGTGAGTCTGGATTTTTGAATCCGACGCGAAACTGACAGTTAATTGTAACGTTCAGGGTCTCCTAATGACGATGGAACACTCAAATTGCGTCGAGATTCAATACATCGGCCTCCAGCCGACTTGTCTCCAAGGGGATATTGCTGTCTCGGGCACAATATGATCCTTCTCCTGTGAGTCTAGATTTTCGAATCCGACGCAAAAATGATAGTTAATTGTAAAGTTCAGGGCCTCCTAATGCCGATGGAACACTCAAATTGCGTCGATATTCAATACAACGTCCTCCAGCCGATATGTCTCCAAGGGTCTGTTGCTGCCTCGGGCACCTTATGGTCGTTCTCCTGTGAGTTTAGATTATCGAATCCGACGCAAAAATGATAGTTAATTGAAACGTTTAGGGCCTCCTAATGACGATGGGACACTCAAATTGCGTCGAGATTCAATACATCGTCCTCCAGCCGACTTGTCTCCAAGAGGATATTACTGCTCCGGCCTCTTATGTTCGCTCTCATGTGAGTCTAGATTTTCGAATCCGACACGAAACTGATTGTTAATTGTAACGTTCAGGGCTTCCTAATGACGATGGAACACTCAAATTGCGTCGAGATTCAATACATCGACCTCCAGCCGACTTGTCTAAAAGGGGATATTGCTGCCTCGGGCTCCATGTGGTCCGTCTCCTGTGAGTCTAGATTTTCGAATCCGACGCAAAACTGATAGTTAATTGTAACGTTCAGGGCCTCCTATTGGCGATGGAACACTCAAATTGAGTCGATATCCAATACATCGTCCTCCAGCCGACTTGTCTCCCAGGGTCTAATGCAGCCTCAGCACCTTATGGTCGTACTCCTGTGAGTCTAGATTTTCGAATCCGACGCAAAAATGATAGTTAATTGTAACGTTCAGGTCCTTCTAATGACGATGGAACACTCGAATTGCGTCGAGATTCAATACGTCGGCCTCCAACCGACTTGTCTCCAAGGGGATATCGCTGCCTCGGGCACCACATGGTCCGTCTCCGGTGATTCTACGTTTTCGAATCCGACGCAAAACTCATAGTTAATTGTAACGTTCAGGGCCTCCTATTTTAGATGGAACACTCAAATTGCGTCGAGATTCAATGCATCCGCCTCCAGCCGACTTGTCTCCAAGGGTCTGTTGCTGCCTCGGGCCCCTTATGGTCGTTCTCGTGTGAGTTTAGATTATCGAATCCGACGCAAAAATGATAGTTAATTGTAACGTTTAGGGCCTCCTAATGACGTTGGGACACTCAAATTGCGTCGAGATTCAATACATCGTCCTCCAGCCGACTTGTCTCCAAGGGTGTAATGCTGCCTCGGGCACCTTATGGTCGTTCTCTTGTTTGTCTAGATTTTCGAATCCGACGCAAAAATGATATTTAATTGTAACGTTCAGGGCCTCCTAATGACGATGGAACTCTCAAATTGCGTCGAGATTCAATACATCGTCCTCCAGCCGACTTCTCTCCGAGGGTGTATTGCAGCCTCGGGCATCGTAAGGTCGATCTCCTGTGAGTCAAGATTTTAGAATCCGACGCAAAACTGATAGTTAAATGTAATGCTCAGGGCCTCTTAATGACGATGGAACACTCAAATTGCGTCGAGATTCAATACATCGGCATCCAGAGGACTTGTCTCCAAGGGGATATTGCTGTCTCGGGCACCATATCATCCTTCTCCTGTGAGTCTAGATTTCGAATCCGACACAAAAATGATAGTGAATAGTAACGTTCAGCGCCTCCTGATGACGATAGAACTCTCAAATTGCGTCGAGATCCAATACATCGTCCTCCAGCCGACTTGTCTCCAAGGGTCTAATGCTGCCTCAGCACCTTATGGTCGTTCTCCTGTGAGTCTAGATTTTCGAATACGACGCAAAAATGATAGTTAATTGTAACGTTCAGGGCCTCCTAATGCCGATGGAACACTCACATTGCGTCGCGATCCAATACATCTGCCTCCAGCCGACTTGTCTCCAAGGGTCTATTGCTGCCTCGGGCACCTTATGGTCGTTCTCTTGTAAGTCTAGATTTTCGAATCCGACGCAAAAATGATAGTTAATTGTATCGTTCAGGGCCTTCTAATGACGATGGAACACTTAAATTGCGTCAAGATTCATTCCATCGGCCTCAAGCCGACTTGTCTCCAAGGGGATATCGCTGCCTCGGGCACCACATGGTCCGTCTCCGGTGATTCTACGTTTTCGAATCCGACGCAAAACTCATAGTTAATTGTAACGTTCAGGGCCTCCTATTGGCGATGGAACACTCAAATTGCGTCGAGATTCAATACATCGGCCTCCAGCCGACTTGTCTCCAAGGGTCTATTGCTGCCTCGGGCACCTTATGGTCGTTCTCCATTGAGTCTAGATTTTCGAATCCAACGCAAAAATGATAGTTAATTGTAACGTTCAGGGCCTTGTAATGACGATGGAACACTCAAATTGCGTCGAGATTCAATACATCGGCCTCCAACCGACTTGTCTCCAAGGGTCTGTTGCTGCCTCGGGCACCTTATGGTCGTTCTCCTGTGAGTTTAGATTATCGAATCCGACGCAAAAATGATAGTTAATTGTAACGTTTAGGGCCTCCTAATGACGATGGGACACTCATTTTGCGTCACGATGCAATACATCGTCCTCCAACCGACTCGTCTCCAAGGGTGAACAGCTGCCTCGGGCACATTGTGATCGTTCTGCTGTGAGTCTAGATTTTCGAATCCGACGCAAAAATGATAGTTAATTGTAACGTTCAGGGCCTCCTAATGCCGATGGAACACTCAAATTGCGTCGAGATTCAATTCATCGGCCTCCAGCCGACTTGTCTCCAAGGGTCTAATGCTGCCTCGGGCACCTTATGGTCGTTCTCTTGTAAGTCTAGATTTTAGAATCCGACGCAAAAATGATAGTTAATTGTAACGTTCAGGGCCTCCTAATGACGATGGGACACTCAAATTGCGTCGAGATTCAATACATCGGCCTACAGCCGACTTGTCTCCAAGGGTCTATTGCTCCCTCGGGTACCTTATGGTCGTTCTCCTGTTAGTAGATTTTCGAATCCGACGCTAAAATGATAGTTCATTGTAACGTTTAGGGCCTCCTATTGGCGATGGAACACTCAAATTGCGTCGAGATTCAATACATCGTCCTCCAGCCGACTTGTCTCCATGGGGATATTACTGCTCCCGGCCTCTTATGTTCGCTCTCATGTGAGTCTAGATTTTCGAATCCGACGCGAAACTGATTGTTAATTGTAACGTTCAGGGCTTCCTAATGACGATGGAACACTCTAATTGCGTCGAGATTCAATTCATCGACCTCCAGCCGACTTGTCTACAAGGGAATATTGCTGCCTCGGGCTCCATGTGGTCCGTCTCCTGTGAGTCTAGATTTTCGGATCCGACGCAAAACTCTAGTTAATTGTAACGTTCAGGGCCTCCTATTGGTGATGAAACACTCAAATTGCGTCGAGATTCAATACATCGTCCTCCAGCCGACTTGTCTCCAAGAGTCTATTGCTGCCTCGGGACCTTATGGTCGTTCTACTGTAAGTCTACATTATCGAATCCGACGCAAAAATGATAGGTAATTGTAACGTTCAGGGCCTCCTATTGGCGATGGAACACTCAAATTGCGTCGAGATTCAATACGTCGGCCTCCAGCCGACTAGTCTCCAAGGGGATATCGCTGCAACGGGCACCACATGGTCCGTCTCCGGTGATTCTACGTTTTCGAATCCGACGCAAAACTCATAGTTAATTGTAACGTTCAGGGCCTCCTATTGGCGATGGAACACTCAAAATTCAATATATCGGCCTCCAGCTGACTTGTCTCCAAGGGTCTGTTGCTGCCTCGGGCCCCTTTTGGTCGTTCTCGTGTGAGTTTAGATTATCGAATCCGACGCAAAAATGATAGTTAATTGTAACGTTTAGGGCCTCCTAATGACGATGGGACACTCAAATTGCGTCGAGATTCAATACATCGTCCTCCAGCCGACTTGTCTCCAAGGGTGTAATGCTGCCTCGGGTACCTTATGGTCGTTCTCTTGTTTGTCTAGATTTTCGAATCCGACGCAAAAATGATAGTTAATTATAACGTTCAGGGCCTCGTAATGACGATGGAACTCTAAAATTGCGTCGAGATTCAATACATCGTCCTCCAGCCGACTTGTCTCCAAGGGTCTATTGCTGCCTCGGGCACCGTATGGCCGATCTCCTGTGAGTCAAGATTTTAGAATCCGACGCAAAACTGATAGTTAAATGTAATGCTCAGGGCCTCTTAATGACGATGGAACACTCAAATTGCGTCGAGAGTCAATACATCTTCCTCCAGCCGACTTGTCTACAAGGGGATATTGCTGCCTCGGGCTCCATGTGGTCCGTCTCCTGTGAGTCTAGATTTTCGAATCCGACGCGAAACTGATAGTTAATTGTAAGGTTCAGGGCCTCCTAATGACGATGGAACACTCAAATTGCGTCGAGATTCAATACTTCGGCCTCCAGCGGACTTGGCTCCAAGGGGATATTGCTGTCTCGGGCACCATATGATCCTTCTCCTGTGAGTCTAGATTTTCGAATACGACGTAAAAATGATAGTGAATAGTAACGTTCAGCGCCTCCTGATGACGACAGAACTCTCAAATTGCGTCGAGATTCAATACATCGTCCTCCACCTGATTTGTCTCCAAGGGGATATTGCTGCCTCAGGCACCAAATGGTCCGTCTCCTGTGAGTCTGGATTTTTGAATCCGACGCGAAACTGACAGTTAATTGTAACGTTCAGGGTCTCCTAATGACGATGGAACACTCAAATTGCGTCGAGATTCAATACATCGGCCTCCAGCCGACTTGTCTCCAAGGGGATATTGCTGTCTCGGGCACAATATGATCCTTCTCCTGTGAGTCTAGATTTTCGAATCCGACGCAAAAATGATAGTTAATTGTAAAGTTCAGGGCCTCCTAATGCCGATGGAACACCCAAATTGCGTCGATATTCAATACAACGTCCTCCAGCCGATATGTCTCCAAGGGGATATTGCTGCCTCGGGCACCAAATGGTCCGTCTGCTGTAAGTCTAGATTTTCGAATCCGACGAAAAACTGATAGTTAATTGTAACATTCAGGGCCTCCTAATGACGATGGAACACTCAAATTGCGACGCGATCCAATACATCGGACTCCAGCCGACTTGTCTCCAAGGGTCTATTGCTGCCTCGGGCACCTTATGGTCGTTCTCTTGTAAGTCTAGATTTTCGAATCCGACGCAAAAATGATAGTTAATTGTAACGTTCAGGGCCTTCTAATGACGATGGAACACTCAAATTGCGTCGAGATTCATTACATCGGCCGCCAGCCGACTTGTCTCCAAGGGTCTGTTGCTGCCTCGGGCACCTTATGGTCGTTCTCCTGTGAGTTTAGATTATCGAATCCGACGCAAAAATGATAGTTAATTGAAACGTTTAGGGCCTCCTAATGACGATGGGACACTCAAATTGCGTCGAGATTCAATACATCGTCCTCCAGCCGACTTGTCTCCAAGGGGATATTACTGCTCCGGCCTCTTATGTTCGCTCTCATGTGAGTCTAGATTTTCGAATCCGACACGAAACTGATTGTTAATTGTAACGTTCAGGGCTTCCTAATGACGATGGAACACTCTAATTGCGTCGAGATTCAATTCATCGACCTCCAGCCGACTTGTCTACAAGGGAATATTGCTGCCTCGGGCTCCATGTGGTCCGTCTCCTGTGAGTCTAGATTTTCGGATCCGACGCAAAACTCTAGTTAATTGCAACGTTCAGGGCCTCCTATTGGTGATGAAACACTCAAATTGCGTCGAGATTCAATACATCGTCCTCCAGCCGACTTGTCTCCAAGGGTCTATTGCTGCCTCGGGACCTTATGGTCGTTCTACTGTGAGTCTACATTATCGAATCCGACGCAAAAATGATAGGTAATTGTAACGTTCAGGGCCTCCTATTGGCGATGGAACACTCAAATTGCGTCGAGATTCAATACGTCGGCCTCCAGCCGACTAGTCTCCAAGGGGATATCGCTGCAACGGGCACCACATGGTCCGTCTCCGGTGATTCTACGTTTTCGAATCCGACGCAAAACTCATAGTTAATTGTAACGTTCAGGGCCTCCTATTGGCGATGGAACACTCAAAATTCAATATATCGGCCTCCAGCCGACTTGTCTCCAAGGGTCTGTTGCTGCCTCGGGCCCCTTTTGGTCGTTCTCGTGTGAGTTTAGATTATCGAATCCGACGCAAAAATGATAGTTAATTGTAACGTTTAGGGCCTCCTAATGACGATGGGACACTCAAATTGCGTCGAGATTCAATACATCGTCCTCCAGCCGACTTGTCTCCAAGGGTGTAATGCTGCCTCGGGTACCTTATGGTCGTTCTCTTGTTTGTCTAGATTTTCGAATCCGACGCAAAAATGATAGTTAATTATAACGTTCAGGGCCTCCTAATGACGATGGAACTCTCAAATTGCGTCGAGATTCAATACATCGTCCTCCAGCCGACTTGTCTCCAAGGGTCTATTGCTACCTCGGGCACCGTATGGCCGATCTCCTGTGAGTCAAGATTTTAGATTCCGACGCAAAACTGATAGTTAAATGTAATGCTCAGGGCCTCTTAATGACGATGGAACACTCAAATTGCGTCGAGAGTCAATACATCTTCCTCCAGCCGACTTGTCTACAAGGGGATATTGCTGCCTCGGGCTCCATGTGGTCCGTCTCCTGTGAGTCTAGATTTTCGAATCCGACGCGAAACTGATAGTTAATTGTAAGGTTCAGGGCCTCCTAATGACGATGGAACACTCAAATTGCGTCGAGATTCAATACATCGTCCTCCACCTGATTTGTCTCCAAGGGGATGTTGCTGCCTCAGGCACCAAATGGTCCGTCTCCTGTGAGTCTGGATTTTTGAATCCGACGCGAAACTGACAGTTAATTGTAACGTTCAGGGTCTCCTAATGACGATGGAACACTCAAATTGCGTCGAGATTCAATACATCGGCGTCCAGCCGACTTGTCTCCAAGGGGATATTGCTGTCTCGGGCACAATATGATCCTTCTCCTGTGAGTCTAGATTTTCGAATCCGACGCAAAAATGATAGTTAATTGTAATGTTCAGGGCCTCCTAATGCCGATGGAACACTCAAATTGCGTCGATATTCAATACAACGTCCTCCAGCCGATATGTCTCCAAGGGTCTGTTGCTGCCTCGGGCACCTTATGGTCGTTCTCCTGTGAGTTTAGATTATCGAATCCGACGCAAAAATGATAGTTAATTGAAACGTTTAGGGCCTCCTAATGACGATGGGACACTCAAATTGCGTCGAGATTCAATACATCGTCCTCCAGCCGACTTGTCTCCAAGAGGATATTACTGCTCCGGCCTCTTATGTTCGCTCTCATGTGAGTCTAGATTTTCGAATCCGACACGAAACTGATTGTTAATTGTAACGTTCAGGGCTTCCTAATGACGATGGAACACTCAAATTGCGTCGAGATTCAATACATCGACCTCCAGCCGACTTGTCTAAAAGGAGATATTGCTGCCTCGGGCTCCATGTGGTCCGTCTCCTGTGAGTCTAGATTTTCGAATCCGACGCAAAACTGATAGTTAATTGTAACGTTCAGGGCCTCCTATTGGCGATGGAACACTCAAATTGAGTCGATATCCAATACATCGTCCTCCAGCCGACTTGTCTCCCAGGGTCTAATGCAGCCTCAGCACCTTATGGTCGTACTCCTGTGAGTCTAGATTTTCGAATCCGACGCAAAAATGATAGTTAATTGTAACGTTCAGGTCCTTCTAATGACGATGGAACACTCGAATTGCGTCGAGATTCAATACGTCGGCCTCCAACCGACTTGTCTCCAAGGGGATATCGCTGCCTCGGGCACCACATGGTCCGTCTCCGGTGATTCTACGTTTTCGAATCCGACGCAAAACTCATAGTTAATTGTAACGTTCAGGGCCTCCTATTTTAGATGGAACACTCAAATTGCGTCGAGATTCAATGCATCCGCCTCCAGCCGACTTGTCTCCAAGGGTCTGTTGCTGCCTCGGGCCCCTTATGGTCGTTCTCGTGTGAGTTTAGATTATCGAATCCGACGCAAAAATGATAGTTAATTGTAACGTTTAGGGCCTCCTAATGACGTTGGGACACTCAAATTGCGTCGAGATTCAATACATCGTCCTCCAGCCGACTTGTCTCCAAGGGTGTAATGCTGCCTCGGGCACCTTATGGTCGTTCTCTTGTTTGTCTAGATTTTCGAATCCGACGCAAAAATGATATTTAATTGTAACGTTCAGGGCCTCCTAATGACGATGGAACTCTCAAATTGCGTCGAGATTCAATACATCGTCCTCCAGCCGACTTCTCTCCGAGGGTGTATTGCAGCCTCGGGCATCGTAAGGTCGATCTCCTGTGAGTCAAGATTTTAGAATCCGACGCAAAACTGATAGTTAAATGTAATGCTCAGGGCCTCTTAATGACGATGGAACACTCAAATTGCGTCGAGATTCAATACATCGGCATCCAGAGGACTTGTCTCCAAGGGGATATTGCTGTCTCGGGCACCATATCATCCTTCTCCTGTGAGTCTAGATTTTCGAATCCGACACAAAAATGATAGTGAATAGTAACGTTCAGCGCCTCCTGATGACGATAGAACTCTCAAATTGCGTCGAGATCCAATACATCGTCCTCCAGCCGACTTGTCTCCAAGGGTCTAATGCTGCCTCAGCACCTTATGGTCGTTCTCCTGTGAGTCTAGATTTTCGAATACGACGCAAAAATGATAGTTAATTGTAACGTTCAGGGCCTCCTAATGCCGATGGAACACTCACATTGCGTCGCGATCCAATACATCTGCCTCCAGCCGACTTGTCTCCAAGGGTCTATTGCTGCCTCGGGCACCTTATGGTCGTTCTCTTGTAAGTCTAGATTTTCGAATCCGACGCAAAAATGATAGTGAATTGTATCGTTCAGGGCCTTCTAATGACGATGGAACACTTAAATTGCGTCAAGATTCATTCCATCGGCCTCAAGCCGACTTGTCTCCAAGGGGATATCGCTGCCTCGGGCACCACATGGTCCGTCTCCGGTGATTCTACGTTTTCGAATCCGACGCAAAACTCATAGTTAATTGTAACGTTCAGGGCCTCCTATTGGCGATGGAACACTCAAATTGCGTCGAGATTCAATACATCGGCCTCCAGCCGACTTGTCTCCAAGGGTCTATTGCTGCCTCGGGCACCTTATGGTCGTTCTCCATTGAGTCTAGATTTTCGAATCCAACGCAAAAATGATAGTTAATTGTAACGTTCAGGGCCTTGTAATGACGATGGAACACTCAAATTGCGTCGAGATTCAATACATCGGCCTCCAACCGACTTGTCTCCAAGGGTCTGTTGCTGCCTCGGGCACCTTATGGTCGTTCTCCTGTGAGTTTAGATTATCGAATCCGACGCAAAAATGATAGTTAATTGTAACGTTTAGGGCCTCCTAATGACGATGGGACACTCATTTTGCGTCACGATGCAATACATCGTCCTCCAACCGACTTGTCTCCAAGGGTCAATAGCTGCCTCGGGCACATTGTGATCGTTCTGCTGTGAGTCTAGATTTTCGAATCCGACGCAAAAATGATAGTTAATTGTAACGTTCAGGGCCTACTAATGCCGATGGAACACTCAAATTGCGTCGAGATTCAATTCATCGGCCTCCAGCCGACTTGTCTCCAAGGGTCTAATGCTGCCTCGGGCACCTTATGGTCGTTCTCTTGTAAGTCTAGATTTTAGAATCCGACGCAAAAATGATAGTTAATTGTAACGTTCAGGGCCTCCTAATGACGATGGGACACTCAAATTGCGTCGAGATTCAATACATCGGCCTACAGCCGACTTGTCTCCAAGGGTCTATTGCTCCCTCGGGTACCTTATGGTCGTTCTCCTGTTAGTAGATTTTCGAATCCGACGCTAAAATGATAGTTCATTGTAACGTTCAGGGCCTCCTATTGGCGATGGAAAAGTCAAATTGCGTCGAGATTCAATACGTCGGCCTCCAGCCGACTCGTCTCCAAGGGGATATCGCTGCAACGGGCACCACATGGTCCGTCTCCGGTGATTCTACGTTTTCGAATCCGACGCAAAACTCATAGTTAATTGTAACGTTCAGGGCCTCCTATTGGCGATGGAACACTCAAAATTCAATATATCGGCCTCCAGCCGGCTTGTCTCCAAGGGTCTGTTGCTGCCTCGGGCCCCTTATGGTCGTTCTCGTGTGAGTTTAGATTATCGAATCCGACGCAAAAATGATAGTTAATTGTAACGTTTAGGGCCTCCTAATGACGATGGGACACTCAAATTGCGTCGAGATTCAATACATCGTCCTCCAGCCGACTTGTCTCCAAGGGTGTAATGCTGCCTCGGGTACCTTATGGTCGTTCTCTTGTTTGTCTAGATTTTCGAATCCGACGCAAAAATGATAGTTAATTGTAACGTTCAGGGCCTCCTAATGACGATGGTACTCTCAAATTGCGTCGAGATTCAATACATCGTCCTCCAGCCGACTTGTCTCCAAGGGTCTATTGCTGCCTCGGGCACCGTATGGTCGATCTCCTGTGAGTCAAGATTTTAGAATCCGACGCAAAACTGATAGTTAAATGTAATGCTCAGGGCCTCTTAATGACGATGGAACACTCAAATTGCGTCGAGAGTCAATACATCTTCCTCCAGCCGACTTGTCTACAAGGGGATATTGCTGCCTCGGGCTCCATGTGGTCCGTCTCCTGTGAGTCTAGATTTTCGAATCCGACGCGAAACTGATAGTTAATTGTAAGGTTCAGGGCCTCCTAATGACGATGGAACACTCAAATTGCGTCAAGATTCATTACATCGGCCTCAAGCCGACTTGTCTCCAAGGGGATATCGCTGCCTCGGGCACCACATGGTCCGTCTCCGGTGATTCTACGTTTTCGAATCCGACGCAAAACTCATAGTTAATTGTAACGTTCAGGGCCTCCTATTGGCGATGGAACACTAAAATTGCGTCGAGATTCAATACATCGGCCTCCAGCCGACTTGTCTCCAAGGGTCTATTGCTGCCTCGGGCACCTTATGGTCGTTCTCCTGTGAGTCGAGATTTTCGAATCCGACGCAAAAATGATAGTGAATTGTATCGTTCAGGGCCTTCTAATGACGATGGAACACTTAAATTGCGTCAAGATTCATTCCATCGGCCTCAAGCCGACTTGTCTCCAAGGGGATATCGCTGCCTCGGGCACCACATGGTCCGTCTCCGGTGATTCTACGTTTTCGAATCCGACGCAAAACTCATAGTTAATTGTAACGTTCAGGGCCTCCTATTGGCGATGGAACACTCAAATTGCGTCGAGATTCAATACATCGGCCTCCAGCCGACTTGTCTCCAAGGGTCTATTGCTGCCTCGGGCACCTTATGGTCGTTCTCCATTGAGTCTAGATTTTCGAATCCAACGCAAAAATGATAGTTAATTGTAACGTTCAGGGCCTTGTAATGACGATGGAACACTCAAATTGCGTCGAGATTCAATACATCGGCCTCCAACCGACTTGTCTCCAAGGGTCTGTTGCTGCCTCGGGCACCTTATGGTCGTTCTCCTGTGAGTTTAGATTATCGAATCCGACGCAAAAATGATAGTTAATTGTAACGTTTAGGGCCTCCTAATGACGATGGGACACTCATTTTGCGTCACGATGCAATACATCGTCCTCCAACCGACTTGTCTCCAAGGGTCAATAGCTGCCTCGGGCACATTGTGATCGTTCTGCTGTGAGTCTAGATTTTCGAATCCGACGCAAAAATGATAGTTAATTGTAACGTTCAGGGCCTCCTAATGCCGATGGAACACTCAAATTGCGTCGAGATTCAATTCATCGGCCTCCAGCCGACTTGTCTCCAAGGGTCTAATGCTGCCTCGGGCACCTTATGGTCGTTCTCTTGTAAGTCTAGATTTTAGAATCCGACGCAAAAATGATAGTTAATTGTAACGTTCAGGGCCTCCTAATGACGATGGGACACTCAAATTGCGTCGAGATTCAATACATCGGCCTACAGCCGACTTGTCTCCAAGGGTCTATTGCTCCCTCGGGTACCTTATGGTCGTTCTCCTGTTAGTAGATTTTCGAATCCGACGCTAAAATGATAGTTCATTGTAACGTTCAGGGCCTCCTATTGGCGATGGAAAAGTCAAATTGCGTCGAGATTCAATACGTCGGCCTCCAGCCGACTCGTCTCCAAGGGGATATCGCTGCAACGGGCACCACATGGTCCGTCTCCGGTGATTCTACGTTTTCGAATCCGACGCAAAACTCATAGTTAATTGTAACGTTCAGGGCCTCCTATTGGCGATGGAACACTCAAAATTCAATATATCGGCCTCCAGCCGGCTTGTCTCCAAGGGTCTGTTGCTGCCTCGGGCCCCTTATGGTCGTTCTCGTGTGAGTTTAGATTATCGAATCCGACGCAAAAATGATAGTTAATTGTAACGTTTAGGGCCTCCTAATGACGATGGGACACTCAAATTGCGTCGAGATTCAATACATCGTCCTCCAGCCGACTTGTCTCCAAGGGTGTAATGCTGCCTCGGGTACCTTATGGTCGTTCTCTTGTTTGTCTAGATTTTCGAATCCGACGCAAAAATGATAGTTAATTGTAACGTTCAGGGCCTCCTAATGACGATGGTACTCTCAAATTGCGTCGAGATTCAATACATCGTCCTCCAGCCGACTTGTCTCCAAGGGTCTATTGCTGCCTCGGGCACCGTATGGTCGATCTCCTGTGAGTCAAGATTTTAGAATCCGACGCAAAACTGATAGTTAAATGTAATGCTCAGGGCCTCTTAATGACGATGGAACACTCAAATTGCGTCGAGAGTCAATACATCTTCCTCCAGCCGACTTGTCTACAAGGGGATATTGCTGCCTCGGGCTCCATGTGGTCCGTCTCCTGTGAGTCTAGATTTTCGAATCCGACGCGAAACTGATAGTTAATTGTAAGGTTCAGGGCCTCCTAATGACGATGGAACACTCAAATTGCGTCAAGATTCATTACATCGGCCTCAAGCCGACTTGTCTCCAAGGGGATATCGCTGCCTCGGGCACCACATGGTCCGTCTCCGGTGATTCTACGTTTTCGAATCCGACGCAAAACTCATAGTTAATTGTAACGTTCAGGGCCTCCTATTGGCGATGGAACACTAAAATTGCGTCGAGATTCAATACATCGGCCTCCAGCCGACTTGTCTCCAAGGGTCTATTGCTGCCTCGGGCACCTTATGGTCGTTCTCCTGTGAGTCGAGATTTTCGAATCCGACGCAAAAATGATAGTTAATTGTAACGTTCAGGGCCTTGTAATGACGATGGAACACTCAAATTGCGTCGAGATTCAATACATCGGCCTCCAGCCGACTTGTCTCCAAGGGTCTGTTGCTGCCTCGGGCACCTTATGGTCGTTCTCCTGTGAGTTTAGATTATCGAATCCGACGCAAAAATGATAGTTAATTGAAACGTTTAGGGCCTCCTAATGACGATGGGACACTCAAATTGCGTCGAGATTCAATACATCGTCCTCCAGCCGACTTGTCTCCAAGGGGATATTACTGCTCCGGCCTCTTATGTTCGCTCTCATGTGAGTCTAGATTTTCGAATCCGACACGAAACTGATTGTTAATTGTAACGTTCAGGGCTTCCTAATGACGATGGAACACTCAAATTGCGTCGAGATTCAATACATCGACCTCCAGCCGACTTGTCTACAAGGGGATATTGCTGCCTCGGGCTCCATGTGGTCCGTCTCCTGTGAGTCTAGATTTTCGAATCCGACGCAAAACTGATAGTTAATTGTAACGTTCAGGGCCTCCTATTGGCGATGGAACACTCAAATTGCGTCGATATCCAATACATCGGCCTCCAGCCGACTTGTCTCCAAGGGTCTAATGCAGCCTCAGCACCTTATGGTCGTACTCCTGTGAGTCTAGATTTTCGAATCCGACGCAAAAATGATAGTTAATTGTAACGTTCAGGTCCTTCTAATGACGATGGAACACTCGAATTGCGTCGAGATTCAATACGTCGGCCTCCAGCCGACTTGTCTCCAAGGGGATATCGCTGCCTCGGGCACCACATGGTCCGTCTCCGGTGATTCTACGTTTTCGAATCCGACGCAAAACTCATAGTTAATTGTAACGTTCAGGGCCTCCTATAGGCGATGGAACACTCAAATTGCGTCGAGATTCAATGCATCGGCCTCCAGCCGACTTGTCTCCAAGGGTCTGTTGCTGCCTCGGGCCCCTTATGGTCGTTCTTGTGTGAGGTTAGATTATCGAATCCGACGCAAAAACGATAGTTAATTGTAACGTTTAGGGCCTCCTAATGACGATGGGACACTCAAATTGCGTCGAGATTCAATACATCGTCCTCCAGCCGACTTGTCTCCAAGGGTGTAATGCTGCCTCGGGCACCTTATGGTCGTTCTCTTGTTTGTCTAGATTTTCGAATCCGACGCAAAAATGATAGTTAATTGTAACGTTCAGGGCCTCCTAATGACGATGGAACTCTCAAATTGCGTCGAGATTCAATACATCGTCCTCCAGCCGACTTGTCTCCGAGGGTCTATTGCAGCCTCGGGCATCGTAAGGTCGATCTCCTGTGAGTCAAGATTTTAGAATCCGACGCAAAACTGATAGTTAAATGTAATGCTCAGGGCCTCTTAATTACGATGGAACACTCAAATTGCGTCGAGATTCAATACATCGGCATCCAGAGGACTTGTCTCCAAGGGGATATTGCTGTCTCGGGCACCATATCATCCTTCTCCTGTGAGTCTAGATTTTCGAATCCGACACAAAAATGATAGTGAATAGTAACGTTCAGCGCCTCCTGATGACGATGGAACACTCACATTGCGTCGCGATCCAATACATCTGCCTCCAGCCGACTTGTCTCCAAGGGTCTATTGCTGCCTCGGGCACCTTATGGTCGTTCTCTTGTAAGTCTAGATTTTCGAATCCGACGCAAAGATGATAGTTAATTGTAACGTTAAGGGCCTTCTAATGACGATGGAACACTTAAATTGCGTCAAGATTCATTCCATCGGCCTCAAGCCGACTTGTCTCCAAGGGGATATCGCTGCCTCGGGCACCACATGGTCCGTCTCCGGTGATTCTACGTTTTCGAATCCGACGCAAAACTCATAGTTAATTGTAACGTTCAGGGCCTCCTATTGGCGATGGAACACTCAAATTGCGTTGAGATTCAATACATCGGCCTCCAGCCGACTTGTCTCCAAGGGTCTATTGCTGCCTCGGGCACCTTATGGTCGTTCTCCTGTAAGTCTAGATTTTCAAATCCGACGCCAAAATGATAGTTAATTGTAACGTTCAGGGCCTTGTAATGACGATGGAACACTCAAATTGCGTCGAGATTCAATACATCGGCCTCCAGCCGACTTGTCTCCAAGGGTCTGTTGCTGCCTCGGGCACCTTATGGTCGTTCTCCTGTGAGTTTAGATTATCGAATCCGACGCAAAAATGATAGTTAATTGTAACGTTTATGGCCTCCTAATGACGATGGGACACTCATTTTGCGTCACGATCCAATACATCGTCCTCCAACCGACTTGTCTCCAAGGGTCAATAGCTGCCTCGGGCACATTGTGATCGTTCTGCTGTGAGTCTAGATTTTCGAATCCGACGCAAAAATGATAGTTAATTGTAACGTTCAGGGCCTCCTAATGCCGATGGAACACTCAAATTGCGTTGAGATTCAATACACCGGCCTCCAGCCGACTTGTCTCCAAGGGGATATTGCTGTCTCGGGCACCTTATGGTCGTTCTCCTGTGAGTCTACATTTTCGAATCCGACGCAAAAATGATAGTTAATTGTAACGTTCAGGGCCTTGTAATGACGATGGAACACTCAAATTGCGTCTAGATTCAATACATCGTCCTCCAGCCGACTTGTCTCCAAGGGTCTAATGCTGCCTCGGGCACCTTATGGTCGTTCTCTTGTAAGTCTAGATTTTAGAATCCGACGCAAAAATGATAGTTAATTGTAACGTTCAGGGCCTCCTAATGACGATGGGACACTCAAATTGCGTCGAGATTCAATACATCGGCCTACAGCCGACTTGTCTCCAAGGGTCTATTGCTCCCTCGGGTACCTTATGGTCGTTCTCCTGTTAGTAGATTTTCGAATCCGACGCAAAACTCATAGTTAATTGTAACGTTCAGGCCTCCTATAGGCGATGGAACACTCAAATTGCGTCGAGATTCAATACATCGGCCTCCAGCCGACTTGTCTCCAAGGGTCTATTGCTGCCTCGGGCACCTTATGGTCGTTCTCCTGTGAGTCGAGATTTTCGAATCCGACGCAAAAATGATAGTTAATTGTAACGTTCAGGGCCTTGTAATGACGATGGAACACTCAAATTGCGTCGAGATTCAATGCATCGGCCTCCAGCCGACTTGTCTCCAAGGGTCTGTTGCTGCCTCGGGCCCCTTATGGTCGTTCTCGTGTGAGTTTAGATTATCGAATCCGACGCAAAAATGATAGCATAATTGTAACTTTTAGGGCCTCCTAATGACGATGGGACACTCAAATTGCGTCGAGATTCAATACATCGTCCTCCAGCCGACTTGTCTCCAAGGGTGTAATGCTGCCTCGGGCACCTTATGGTCGTTCTCTTGTTTGTCTAGATTTTCGAATCCGACGCAAAAATGATAGTTAATTGTAACGTTCAGGGCCTCCTAATGACGATGGAACTCTCAAATTGCGTCGAGATTCAATACATCGTCCTCCAGCCGACTTGTCTCCGAGGGTCTATTGCAGCCTCGGGCATCGTAAGGTCGATCTCCTGTGAGTCAAGATTTTAGAATCCGACGCAAAACTGATAGTTAAATGTAATGCTCAGGGCCTCTTAATGACGATGGAACACTCAAATTGCGTCGAGATTCAATACATCGGCATCCAGAGGACTTGTCTCCAATTGGATATTGCTGTCTCGGGCACCATATCATCCTTCTCCTGTGAGTCTAGATTTTCGAATCCGACACAAAAATGATAGTGAATAGTAACGTTCAGCGCCTCCTGATGACGATAGAACTCTCAAATTGCGTCGAGATCCAATACATCGTCCTCCAGCCGACTTGTCTCCAAGGGTCTAATGCTGCCTCAGCACCTTATGGTCGTTCTCCTGTGAGTCTAGATTTTCGAATCCGACGCAAAAATGATAGTTAATTGCAAAGTTCAGGGCCTCCTAATGCCGATGGAACACTCACATTGCGTCGCGATCAAATACATCTGCCTCCAGCCGACTTGTCTCCAAGGGTCTATTGCTGCCTCGGGCACCTTATGGTCGTTCTCTTGTAAGTCTAGATTTTCGAATCCGACGCAAAAATGATAGTTAATTGTAACGTTCAGGGCCTTCTAATGACGATGGAACACTTAAATTGCGTCAAGATGCATTCCATCGGCCTCAAGCCGACTTGTCTCCAAGGGGATATCGCTGCCTCGGGCACCACATGGTCCGTCTCCGGTGATTCTACGTTTTCGAATCCGACGCAAATCTCATAGTTAATTGTAACGTTCAGGGCCTCCTATTGGCGATGGAACACGCAAATTGCGTCGAGATTCAATACATCGGCCTCCAGCCGACTTGTCTCCAATGGTCTATTGCTGCCTCGGGCACCTTATGGTCGTTCTCCTGTGAGTCTAGATTTTCGAATCCGACGCAAAAATGATAGTTAATTGTAACGTTCAGGGCCTTGTAATGACGATGGAACACTCAAATTGCGTCGAGATTCAATACATCGGCCTCCAGCCGACTTGTCTCCAAGGGTCTGTTGCTGCCTCGGGCACCTTATGGTCGTTCTCCTGTGAGTTTAGATCATCGAATCCGACGCAAAAATGATAGTTAATTGTAACGTTTAGGGCCTCCTAATGACGATGGGACACTCATTTTGCGTCACGATCCAATACATCGTCCTCCAACCGACTTGTCTCCAAGGGTCAATAGCTGCCTCGGGCACATTGTGATCGTTCTGCTGTGAGTCTAGATTTTCGAATCCGACGCAAAAATGATAGTTAATTGTAACGTTCAGGGCCTCCTAATGCCGATGGAACACTCAAATTGCGTTGAGATTCAATACATCGGCCTCCAGCCGACTTGTCTCCAAGGGGATATTGCTGTCTCGGGCACCTTATGGTCGTTCTCCTGTGAGTCTACATTTTCGAATCCGACGCAAAAATGATAGTTAATTGTAACGTTCAGGGCCTTCTAATGACGATGGAACACTCAAATTGCGTCTAGATTCAATACATCGTCCTCCAGCCGACTTGTCTCCAAGGGTCTAATGCTGCCTCGGGCACCTTATGGTCGTTCTCTTGTAAGTCTAGATTTTAGAATCCGACGCAAAAATGATAGTTAATTGTAACGTTCAGGGCCTCCTAATGACGATGGGACACTCAAATTGCGTCGAGATTCAATACATCGGCCTACAGCCGACTTGTCTCCAAGGGTCTATTGCTCCCTCGGGTACCTTATGGTCGTTCTCCTGTTAGTAGATTTTCGAATCCGACGCTAAAATGATAGTTCATTGTAACGTTTAGGGCCTCCTAATGACGATCGAACACTCAAATTGCCTCGAGATTCAATACATCGGCCTCCAGCCGACTTGTCTCCAAGGGTCTATTGCTGCCTCGGGCACATTATCGTCGTTCTCCTGTGAGTCTAGATTTCGAACCCGACGCAAAACTCATAGTTAATTGTAACGTTCAGGGCCTCCTATTTTAGATGGAACACTCAAATTGCGTCGAGATTCAATGCATCGGCCTCCAGCCGACTTGTCTCCAAGGGTCTGTTGCTGCCTCGGGCCCCTTAAGGTCGTTCTCGTGTGAGTTTAGATTATCGAATCCGACGCAAAAATGATAGTTAATTGTAACGTTTAGGGCCTCCTAATGACGATGGGACACTCAAATTGCGTCGAGATTCAATACATCGTCCTCCAGCCGACTTGTCTCCAAGGGTGTAATGCTGCCTCGGGCACCTTATGGTCGTTCTCTTGTTTGTCTAGATTTTCGAATCCGACGCAAAAATGATAGTTAATTGTAACGTTCAGGGCCTCCTAATGACGATGGAACTCTCAAATTGCGTCGAGATTCAATACATCGTCCTCCAGCCGACTTGCCTCCGAGGGTCTATTGCAGCCTCGGGCATCGTAAGGTCGATCTCCTGTGAGTCAAGATTTTAGAATCCGACGCAAAACTGATAGTTAAATGTAATGCTCAGGGCCTCTTAATGACGATGGAACACTCAAATGCGTCGAGATTCAATACATCGGCATCCAGAGGACTTGTCTCCATGGGGATATTGCTGTCTCGGGCACCATACCATCCTTCTCCTGTGAGTCTAGATTTTCGAATCCGACACAAAAATGATAGTGAATAGTAACGTTCAGCGCCTCCTGATGACGATAGAACTCTCAAATTGCGTCGAGATCCAATACATCGTCCTCAAGCCGACTTGTCTCCAAGGGTCTAATGCTGCCTCAGCACCTTATGTCGTTCTCCTGTGAGTCTAGATTTTCGAATCCGACGCAAAAATGATAGTTAATTGTAACGTTCAGGGCCTCCTAATGCCGATGGAACACTCACATTGCGTCGCGATCCAATACATCTGCCCCCAGCCGACTTGTCTCCAAGGGTCTATTGCTGCCTCGGGCACCTTATGGTCGTTCTCTTGTAAGTCTAGATTTTCGAATCCGACGCAAAAATGATAGTTAATGTAACGTTCAGGGCCTTCTAATGACGATGGAACACTTAAATCGCGTCAAGATTCATTCCATCGGCCTCAAGCCGACTTGTCTCCAAGGGGATATCGCTGCCTCGGGCACCACATGGTCCGTCTCCGGTGATTCTACGTTTTCGAATCCGACGCAAAACTCATAGTTAATTGTAACGTTTAGGGCCTCCTAATGACG
>NW_025725826.1:0-5000 GCF_021461395.2 Schistocerca americana
GAATGTCCGTATACATGCTGAAAGACTCTGCTCACAATCACACGTCAGCCAGACACTCTTATCACGCACTACTCTCTGCCTGTAACAGGCACACAGACAATATGTAAGCACCAGCATGGAACAACACCCAGTGCATCCTCTCTGCCACATTAGACAATCCACACTATCATAACCAGACCGGGAGGTCCACTCGGAAAACAGAATATCCCACCCTTCCGACAACCACCATTGCTCAGCTAAGCCACCAACACCCACACATGTCCCAGACAGGGGTGCACCCAACATCACAATACTGCCTCCTGTCACACCACACAAACAATGGCAGGAATGAAAGACACAGGTCTGCCACAAGCATGGAATCAGAGCGCCGCCTGTTATGAGCCAAAGGT
Source organism: Schistocerca americana (assembly GCF_021461395.2). Classification (NCBI taxonomy): domain Eukaryota; kingdom Metazoa; phylum Arthropoda; class Insecta; order Orthoptera; family Acrididae; genus Schistocerca; species Schistocerca americana. The sequence continues at coordinate 390 of NW_025725826.1, forward strand.
GCACCCTGACGTGGCAAATCAGATGATGCCGCAGTCATTTACTTACGATAATCACAATCAACAAACCGGGCCCCCCCCCCCCCCAAGTGCCTTAACCTAACCCGTATTGTACCTTAACCTAACCCGTATTGTACCTTAACCTAACCCGTATTGTACCTTAACCTAACCCGTATTGTACCTTAACCTAACCCGTATTGTACCTTAACCTAACCCGTATTGTACCTTAACCTAACCCATATTGTACCTTAACCTAACCCATATTGTACCTTAACCTAACCCATATTGTACCTTAACCTAACCCATATTGTACCTTAACCTAACCCATATTGTACCTTAACCTAACCCATATTGTACCTTAACCTAACCCATATTGTACCTTAACCTAACCCATATTGTACCTTAACCTAACCCATATTGTACCTTAACCTAACCCATATTGTACCTTAACCTAACCCATGTTGCGCCTTAACCTAACCCATGTTGCGCCTTAACCTAACCCATGTTGCGCCTTAACCTAACCCATGTTGCGCCTTAACCTAACCCATGTTGCGCCTTAACCTAACCCATGTTGCGCCTTAACCTAACCCATGTTGCGCCTTAACCTAACCCATGTTGCGCCTTAACCTAACCCATGTTGCGCCTTAACCTAACCCATGTTGCGCCTTAACCTAACCCATGTTGCGCCTTAACCTAACCCATGTTGCGCCTTAACCTAACCCATGTTGCGCCTTAACCTAACCCATGTTGCGCCTTAACCTAACCTATGTTGCGCCTTAACCTAACCTATGTTGCGCCTTAACCTAACCTATGTTGCGCCTTAACCTAACCTATGTTGCGCCTTAACCTAACCTATGTTGCGCCTTAACCTAACCTATGTTGCGCCTTAACCTAACCTATGTTGCGCCTTAACCTAACCTATGTTGCGCCGTAACCTAACCTATGTTGCGCCGTAACCTAACCTATGTTGCGCCATAACCTAACCTATGTTGCGCCTTAACCTAACCTATGTTGCGCCTTAACCTAACCTATGTTGCGCCTTAACCTAACCTATGTTGCGCCGTAACCTAACCTATGTTGCGCCTTAACCTAACCTATGTTGCGCCTTAACCTAACCTATGTTGCGCCTTAACCTAACCTATGTTGCGCCTTAACCTAACCTATGTTGCGCCTTAACCTAACCTATGTTGCGCCTTAACCTAACCTATGTTGCGCCTTAACCTAACCTATGTTGCGCCTTAACCTAACCTATGTTGCGCCTTAACCTAACCTATGTTGCGCCGTAACCTAACCTATGTTGCGCCTTAACCTAACCTATGTTGCGCCTTAACCTAACCTATGTTGCGCCGTAACCTAACCTATGTTGCGCCTTAACCTAACCTATGTTGCGCCTTAACCTAACCTATGTTGCGCCTTAACCTAACCTATGTTGCGCCTTAACCTAACCTATGTTGCGCCTTAACCTAACCTATGTTGCGCCTTAACCTAACCTATGTTGCGCCTTAACCCAACACACGTTGGGCCTTAACCCAACACACGTTGGGCCTTAACCCAACACACGTTGGGCCTTAACCCAACACACGTTGGGCCTTAACCCAACACACGTTGGGCCTTAACCCAACACACGTTGGGCCTTAACCCAACACACGTTGGGCCTTAACCCAACACACGTTGGGCCTTAACCCAACACACGTTGGGCCTTAACCCAACACACGTTGGGCCTTAACCCAACACACGTTGGGCCTTAACCCAACACACGTTGGGCCTTAACCCAACACACGTTGGGCCTTAACCCAACACACGTTGGGCCTTAACCCAACACACGTTGGGCCTTAACCCAACACACGTTGGGCCTTAACCCAACACACGTTGGGCCTTAACCCAACACACGTTGGGCCTTAACCCAACACACGTTGGGCCTTAACCCAACACACGTTGGGCCTTAACCTGCTCTGTAATTGTCATACGACGCGTTAAATTAGTGTAGTGTTGCCTAACTGCAACCCCCGCAATATAGTTTGCTACTCGCACTGCCCGGTCCCCAGAGTATCGCTTCATGTTAAACACCTTGCAGCTATACACTGTAATGCGGATGGCGGCAGGACGTACATGCTCAATGCCCTTCGCAGTTGTTCATTGGCATTCGCATGGCGAAGCACAGCCTACGTTGTGGTACGGCTTGTGGCAACTGTCCGCTGATGTTGTACGTCCAAATCACACACTGTACCGCACATTGGTCCTCATGTACTGAATGATACATCGTGGTACATGTGTGACCGTACCACGACTGCGCCAACAACGGCGAACCATACGGTCCAAATATTGTGCACTCAGCTACGTGTCGTCTCCCTATAAGAGCTGGATTGCAGTATGGTATGCCGTGGATGGCGATCAGCATGAGCCGTCTGTTGATGTAGTGGCGCGTGTTGTCAGACGTAGTCGTCTCTTCTCACACACCGTGATAGCATGGTGCACTGCGTTCCACATCTGCGACATGCGACAGAGGCCGGTTGACAGTCGTTCGCGCAATGGACATCGCATACGTACGGGGGCCACCTTCCACGTGTTCGCGAAGCGTGCACATGTTGTTGCGTGTATGTGGGCAGACATAGTGTGTCGTGACACCTGACACAGGCATGCAACAATCGTTGAATTTGCAAATGGCGATGGACGTCTACGTTTGCTGGTGACGTTACGCAAATGAAGAACTGGTAAACCGTTGTGGTGCGGTTGTTCTCGCTAGAGGTGAATCAGTGATGGCGACGATCGGTTGAGCTACCAACCGGTTGTTTCAGCGATACCCACCATGCCCACGAACGTGAATGGCATGTGGGTGTGAAGCGATACGCGGCGGTGGCTGGGTGGGACCGTCCCCGGCCGGTGAGGGGGGGCCTTCCGGCGTGCTGGCCGCGCGGTGCGTGGGCGCACGCGCTACAGCCGGCTGGTGGGGGCGGCCAGTGGCAGGCGCGCCGGCCGACGGAGGCGGCAGGCGGCGCAGCTGCGCGCCGGCGCACCCTGCACGCGGCGCCGTGCGGCCAAAGTAGGTCCTCGCGGGCCCGGTGCGAAGCGCGGTGGACATCTGCAGTGTGCTGGTCCGATTGAGGACTGTGTGCGCTGAGGATGCGCCGCCGCCCGGCGCTCGGCGCCGCGACGCCGTCTGCTGCTCGGTCGCCTCTGCGGTTCTCGCAGGTGGATTGTATCGCAGCTGTGCGGACGTGTTGGCGCGTGCGCTGTGCTGGGAGAGTTCGCTTCGGCACCCAAGTGGGGCTTTTGTCCTTCTGTGGCGCTGGCGTTGGAGCTGCCGGCCACCGTAGGTGGCGCGTGTTGTCTCCCGCCGGCAATGCCACGACAGCACGCTCCCGGGCCTCTGTCGGCAGCGGCAAGCTCAGTTGGGAGCACGGGTGGTCGCACCTAAAGCGTCTACTCGCCAAACTCCGGGCGATTGCGCCTCTCTCGAACCCGACCAAGTACTTAGGACGGCGCTGCGCGCCGCCGGGACCTGAGAGGGTTTCGAGGTGTATTGTGCAGGGGAGCTCAGCCTCCTCCTGTTTGCAGAATAATTGAGCGGACGCTTGCGTGTTCGCGCGGGCCCCCGGGACACACTCCCGGGCGGCCGGCTGCTCAGCTCTAGTTGACGCAGCTCCCTGGTTGATCCTGCCAGTAGTCATATGCTTGTCTCAAAGATTAAGCCATGCATGTCTCAGTACAAGCCGCATTAAGGTGAAACCGCGAATGGCTCATTAAATCAGTTATGGTTCCTTAGATCGTACCCACGTTACTTGGATAACTGTGGTAATTCTAGAGCTAATACATGCAAACAGAGTCCCGACCAGAGATGGAAGGGACGCTTTTATTAGATCAAAACCAATCGGTCGGCTCGTCCGGTCCGTTTGCCTTGGTGACTCTGAATAACTTTGGGCTGATCGCACGGTCCTCGTACCGGCGACGCATCTTTCAAATGTCTGCCTTATCAACTGTCGATGGTAGGTTCTGCGCCTACCATGGTTGTAACGGGTAACGGGGAATCAGGGTTCGATTCCGGAGAGGGAGCCTGAGAAACGGCTACCACATCCAAGGAAGGCAGCAGGCGCGCAAATTACCCACTCCCGGCACGGGGAGGTAGTGACGAAAAATAACGATACGGGACTCATCCGAGGCCCCGTAATCGGAATGAGTACACTTTAAATCCTTTAACGAGTATCTATTGGAGGGCAAGTCTGGTGCCAGCAGCCGCGGTAATTCCAGCTCCAATAGCGTATATTAAAGTTGTTGCGGTTAAAAAGCTCGTAGTTGGATTTGTGTCCCACGCTGTTGGTTCACCGCCCGTCGGTGTTTAACTGGCATGTATCGTGGGACGTCCTGCCGGTGGGGCGAGCTGAAGGCGTGCGACGCGCCTCGTGCGTGCTCGTGCGTCCCGAGGCGGACCCCGTTGCAATCCTACCAGGGTGCTCTTGAGTGAGTGTCTCGGTGGGCCGGCACGTTTACTTTGAACAAATTAGAGTGCTTAAAGCAGGCAAGCCCGCCTGAATACTGTGTGCATGGAATAATGGAATAGGACCTCGGTTCTATTTTGTTGGTTTTCGGAACCCGAGGTAATGATTAATAGGGACAGGC
>NW_025725826.1:7500-12500 GCF_021461395.2 Schistocerca americana
GCGGAATAATCGCTCCCGTCAGCGGCGCTTCAGCTTTGGACAATTTCACGACCCGTCTTGAAACACGGACCAAGGAGTCTAACATGTGCGCGAGTCATTGGGCTGTACGAAACCTAAAGGCGTAATGAAAGTGAAGGTCTCGCCTTGCGCGGGCCGAGGGAGGATGGGGCTTCCCCGCCCTTCACGGGGCGGCGGCCTCCGCACTCCCGGGGCGTCTCGTCCTCATTGCGAGGTGAGGCGCACCTAGAGCGTACACGTTGGGACCCGAAAGATGGTGAACTATGCCTGGCCAGGACGAAGTCAGGGGAAACCCTGATGGAGGTCCGTAGCGATTCTGACGTGCAAATCGATCGTCGGAGCTGGGTATAGGGGCGAAAGACTAATCGAACCATCTAGTAGCTGGTTCCCTCCGAAGTTTCCCTCAGGATAGCTGGTGCTCGTACGAGTCTCATCCGGTAAAGCGAATGATTAGAGGCCTTGGGGCCGAAACGACCTCAACCTATTCTCAAACTTTAAATGGGTGAGATCTCCGGCTTGCTTGATATGCTGAAGCCGCGAGCAAACGACTCGGATCGGAGTGCCAAGTGGGCCACTTTTGGTAAGCAGAACTGGCGCTGTGGGATGAACCAAACGCCGAGTTAAGGCGCCCGAATCGACGCTCATGGGAAACCATGAAAGGCGTTGGTTGCTTAAGACAGCAGGACGGTGGCCATGGAAGTCGGAATCCGCTAAGGAGTGTGTAACAACTCACCTGCCGAAGCAACTAGCCCTGAAAATGGATGGCGCTGAAGCGTCGTGCCTATACTCGGCCGTCAGTCTGGCAGTCATGGCCGGTCCTTGCGGCCGGCCGCGAAGCCCTGACGAGTAGGAGGGTCGCGGCGGTGGGCGCAGAAGGGTCTGGGCGTGAGCCTGCCTGGAGCCGCCGTCGGTGCAGATCTTGGTGGTAGTAGCAAATACTCCAGCGAGGCCCTGGAGGGCTGACGCGGAGAAGGGTTTCGTGTGAACAGCCGTTGCACACGAGTCAGTCGATCCTAAGCCCTAGGAGAAATCCGATGTTGATGGGGGCCGTCATAGCATGATGCACTTTGTGCTGGCCCCCGTTGGGCGAAAGGGAATCCGGTTCCTATTCCGGAACCCGGCAGCGGAACCGATACAAGTCGGGCCCCTCTTTTAGAGATGCTCGTCGGGGTAACCCAAAAGGACCCGGAGACGCCGTCGGGAGATCGGGGAAGAGTTTTCTTTTCTGCATGAGCGTTCGAGTTCCCTGGAATCCTCTAGCAGGGAGATAGGGTTTGGAACGCGAAGAGCACCGCAGTTGCGGCGGTGTCCCGATCTTCCCCTCGGACCTTGAAAATCCGGGAGAGGGCCACGTGGAGGTGTCGCGCCGGTTCGTACCCATATCCGCAGCAGGTCTCCAAGGTGAAGAGCCTCTAGTCGATAGAATAATGTAGGTAAGGGAAGTCGGCAAATTGGATCCGTAACTTCGGGATAAGGATTGGCTCTGAGGATCGGGGCGTGTCGGGCTTGGTCGGGAAGTGGGTCAGCGCTAACGTGCCGGGCCTGGGCGAGGTGAGTGCCGTAGGGGTGCCGGTAAGTGCGGGCGTTTAGCGCGGGCGTGGTCTGCTCTCGCCGTTGGTTGGCCTCGTGCTGGCCGGCGGTGCAGGATGCGCGCGCCTGCGCGGCGTTCGCGCCCCGGTGCTTCAACCTGCGTGCAGGATCCGAGCTCGGTCCCGTGCCTTGGCCTCCCACGGATCTTCCTTGCTGCGAGGCCGCGTCCGCCTTAGCGTGCTCCTCCGGGGGCGCGCGGGTGCGCGGATTCTCTTCGGCCGCCATTCAACGATCAACTCAGAACTGGCACGGACTGGGGGAATCCGACTGTCTAATTAAAACAAAGCATTGCGATGGCCCTAGCGGGTGTTGACGCAATGTGATTTCTGCCCAGTGCTCTGAATGTCAACGTGAAGAAATTCAAGCAAGCGCGGGTAAACGGCGGGAGTAACTATGACTCTCTTAAGGTGGCCAAGTGGCGGCGGTGTGGCTGCATCCGGACTTGGCTTCTCGAAGTGCGGTCTTGATGTAGTCGTGCTGCTGCTGCGAGGTGCCTTCCTTGGGTTATAGTTACAGGGAGAGTGATGCGCAATACATGGGCCTAGCCCTCTTAGCCTCTCCTCTCCTGCGGTCTTCTCCCCTTCTCGTGGGCCCGCTGATTTCGCAGAGTGGAAGACCGCACCAGGGGCTTGGGGGGGTTACCAGCCCCCCCTCGCACTATCCCTTTTTTTAGTTGGGGGCAGTAAGCAGAGAATAAGTGGTGGCCCTTCCGCTGAAGGTGCCACCCCAACTCCCCCAGCACCTAGCCGGCCAACCGGCCGTGCCGAAAATCTTGTAACTTTTGCAGCTATGTATACCTGTAGTGAGTGCCACCGCAGCTTTACAACCAAGAACGGTCTCGGGGTCCATCGCCGCCGCCAACATCTTGCGGCCGCCAACGCGGAGATCGTCACGGAGAGGCATCGCGCGAGGTGGACGGAGGAAGAAGTCCTGTCGCTCGCCAAGGCAGAGGCCGAACTGTTCCTCGAGAGGGACGCCCGGTTCTTCTTTGTAAATCAAGAGCTCATCAGGATGTTCCCCGACCGAACGCTTGAGGCAATCAAGTGCCGACGGCGGCAAGCTGCCCACAAGCAGCTTGTCCGCCAATTCATGGAGGCGCTTGAGATCGGTCGGGGGGAAGAGCCGGCGTCCCGCCGGGGAGCGGCGAGCCCGCTGCCTGACGCGGGCGAGGCCGCTGCGCCGCCCGTCGACGCAGCCGAGGACTTCGCGGCCGACACCACCGGGCCGCCGCCGGAGGGGCCGACTGACGCCGCCATCTGGGAGCATCTGGCGGGGCTACCCGCTTCCGCCCAGCGTTTCTCTGCCCTGGATCGTGTCATCGGTCTGGGGCGGGGCACGCCGCCCGATGTCATCCTGGGCATGCTCCCGGATGCCCTTGCGTCGGTCGGGTCCAGAGGGGAGAGATCAATCACCAGGACACAGCGGCCGCGCCAACCATCGAAGCGGCCGCCTGCCGCGCCGCCGACGCAGAAGCGCAAGCGGCGCCGCTGGGAGTACGCGAGAACGCAGGATGCCTTCCGACGGTCGCGTGCGCGTTGCGTGCGCGGCCTCTTGGATGGCACCCTGCTCCAGCCGCCACCTGCCATCCCTGGTCTGCTGGACTTCTGGGCGGACCTCTTCACCAAGAAGCCCATCTCCACCGCGGGCTTCATTCGTGACCGCCTCCTCCCGCACTCAGAGCCTGTCGCTCTCGAGTGCATATGGGGGCCGGTCACACATGAGGAGGTCGCCGCCGCGTTGCCGCCCAGGGGATCAGCAGCCGGGCCGGACGGCCTTACCCCAGCGGAGTTGCGGCGCCTGCCGCACGAAGTCCTGGTGAAAGTGATGAATCTCTTCCTTCTGGCCCGCGCCCTTCCGGAACGCCTGCTTCGCGCGCGGACGTCCCTTCTCCCGAAAACGGCTGCACCAACATCCCCCGCTGACTTTCGCCCCATTACGGTCTGCTCGGTGTTGGCGCGGACCTTTCACAAGGTTCTCGCGTCACGCCTGATGCGCGCATGTGCTGTGGACGAACGTCAGCGGGCATTCATCCCTCGGGATGGGATGTTGGAAAATACCTTCATCTTGGACACTGCTCTCACCGACGCAGTTCGCTCCTGCCGCTCTGTCTTTGTGGCATCGATCGACGTATCCAAGGCATTCGATTCGGTAGATCATGCTGCCCTTCGGCCCGTGCTGAAGGCGCATGGCCTGCCGGATTGCTTTGTCGAGTATGTCGAGCGGTGCTACGAGGGCAGCACGACAGTGATAGCGGACGGCGCCGGCGTGGGCGTGTCTGTGCAGCCAGCACGGGGCGTTCGCCAGGGCGATCCCCTCTCCCCCCTCCTGTTCAACTTTGCGGTGGACTACGTTTTAGGCCAACTGCCCTCCCACATCGGAGCTCGGATCCTCGGTCGCAGAGTCAACGCTGCGGCCTTTGCGGATGACGTCTTGCTGTTTGCAGCGACCCCGAGGGGCTTGCAGTCCCTCATCGACGCAGCTACCGCAGCCCTCGCCCACCTGGGGCTGCAGATCAACGCCCGGAAGTGTTTCACCCTCGCCTTAGTCGCGTCAGGGCGCGAGAAGAAGGTGAAGGTGGACAGCAATGTCACCTTCACAGCAGGCAATACCACCATGCCTGCCCTGCGTGTGGGTGAAACCTTCCGGTACCTGGGGCTGCAATTTTCCACGGCGGGTCGCTGTGTCTTCAATCCACGTAGCCACCTGGTGGAGCAGCTTGACGTCATCTCCCGAGCTCCGCTGAAGCCGCAACAGCGCCTCCACGCTCTCACCAACGTACTTCTCCCTGGCCTGTACCACGGGCTGGCCCTCAGCCGCACCCGGGTGGGTGCATTGAAGTCGGCCGACGTTACCATCCGGGCCGCCGTCAGGAGATGGTTCCGCCTTCCGGCGGACACCCCCCTGGGATACTTCCACGCTCCTGTTGCCCAGGGGGGCCTCGGCATTCCATCTTGCCGATGGATGGGTCCGACCCTCCGTCGGTCCCGTCTCCTGGCGCTGAAGAGGATAGGGCCAGCCTGCGACGGTGTAGGCATGGATGAGGTACAGCGTGAGATCGAGGTGCTGGAGCGCCACCTAATGTGGGAGGGCCACCTCCTCAAATCGTCAACGCAGGTTGGGGAAATGTGGGCGGCGCGCCTACACATCGCCATTGACGGTGCGGCACTGTCATCTTCTGCCGCCGTCAGTGGCCAACATCAGTGGGTCGCCGACACCAGTCGCCTGCTATCTGGGCGTGAATACATCGACGCCCTCCGCGCCCGCATCAACGCCTTCCCTACGAAGGCACGGCGCAGTCGCGGGCGGGAGGCGGACACCAGATGCCGCGCGGGGTGCCAGGCCGTGGAGACCGCCAACCACGTACTTCAGGCTTGCTTTAGGACGCACGGGTC
>NW_025725826.1:17500-20245 GCF_021461395.2 Schistocerca americana
TGTTGCGCCGTAACCTAACCTATGTTGCGCCGTAACCTAACCTATGTTGCGCCATAACCTAACCTATGTTGCGCCTTAACCTAACCTATGTTGCGCCTTAACCTAACCTATGTTGCGCCTTAACCTAACCTATGTTGCGCCGTAACCTAACCTATGTTGCGCCTTAACCTAACCTATGTTGCGCCTTAACCTAACCTATGTTGCGCCTTAACCTAACCTATGTTGCGCCTTAACCTAACCTATGTTGCGCCTTAACCTAACCTATGTTGCGCCTTAACCTAACCTATGTTGCGCCTTAACCTAACCTATGTTGCGCCTTAACCTAACCTATGTTGCGCCGTAACCTAACCTATGTTGCGCCTTAACCTAACCTATGTTGCGCCTTAACCTAACCTATGTTGCGCCGTAACCTAACCTATGTTGCGCCTTAACCTAACCTATGTTGCGCCTTAACCTAACCTATGTTGCGCCTTAACCTAACCTATGTTGCGCCTTAACCTAACCTATGTTGCGCCTTAACCTAACCTATGTTGCGCCTTAACCTAACCTATGTTGCGCCTTAACCCAACACACGTTGGGCCTTAACCCAACACACGTTGGGCCTTAACCCAACACACGTTGGGCCTTAACCCAACACACGTTGGGCCTTAACCCAACACACGTTGGGCCTTAACCCAACACACGTTGGGCCTTAACCCAACACACGTTGGGCCTTAACCCAACACACGTTGGGCCTTAACCCAACACACGTTGGGCCTTAACCCAACACACGTTGGGCCTTAACCCAACACACGTTGGGCCTTAACCCAACACACGTTGGGCCTTAACCCAACACACGTTGGGCCTTAACCCAACACACGTTGGGCCTTAACCCAACACACGTTGGGCCTTAACCCAACACACGTTGGGCCTTAACCCAACACACGTTGGGCCTTAACCCAACACACGTTGGGCCTTAACCCAACACACGTTGGGCCTTAACCCAACACACGTTGGGCCTTAACCTGCTCTGTAATTGTCATACGACGCGTTAAATTAGTGTAGTGTTGCCTAACTGCAACCCCCGCAATATAGTTTGCTACTCGCACTGCCCGGTCCCCAGAGTATCGCTTCATGTTAAACACCTTGCAGCTATACACTGTAATGCGGATGGCGGCAGGACGTACATGCTCAATGCCCTTCGCAGTTGTTCATTGGCATTCGCATGGCGAAGCACAGCCTACGTTGTGGTACGGCTTGTGGCAACTGTCCGCTGATGTTGTACGTCCAAATCACACACTGTACCGCACATTGGTCCTCATGTACTGAATGATACATCGTGGTACATGTGTGACCGTACCACGACTGCGCCAACAACGGCGAACCATACGGTCCAAATATTGTGCACTCAGCTACGTGTCGTCTCCCTATAAGAGCTGGATTGCAGTATGGTATGCCGTGGATGGCGATCAGCATGAGCCGTCTGTTGATGTAGTGGCGCGTGTTGTCAGACGTAGTCGTCTCTTCTCACACACCGTGATAGCATGGTGCACTGCGTTCCACATCTGCGACATGCGACAGAGGCCGGTTGACAGTCGTTCGCGCAATGGACATCGCATACGTACGGGGCCACCTTCCACGTGTTCGCGAAGCGTGCACATGTTGTTGCGTGTATGTGGGCAGACATAGTGTGTCGTGACACCTGACACAGGCATGCAACAATCGTTGAATTTGCAAATGGCGATGGACGTCTACGTTTGCTGGTGACGTTACGCAAATGAAGAACTGGTAAACCGTTGTGGTGCGGTTGTTCTCGCTAGAGGTGAATCAGTGATGGCGACGATCGGTTGAGCTACCAACCGGTTGTTTCAGCGATACCCACCATGCCCACGAACGTGAATGGCATGTGGGTGTGAAGCGATACGCGGCGGTGGCTGGGTGGGACCGTCCCCGGCCGGTGAGGGGGGGCCTTCCGGGCGTGCTGGCCGCGCGGTGCGTGGGCGCACGCGCTACAGCCGGCTGGTGGGGGCGGCCAGTGGCAGGCGCGCCGGCCGACGGAGGCGGCAGGCGGCGCAGCTGCGCGCCGGCGCACCCTGCACGCGGCGCCGTGCGGCCAAAGTAGGTCCTCGCGGGCCCGGTGCGAAGCGCGGTGGACATCTGCAGTGTGCTGGTCCGATTGAGGACTGTGTGCGCTGAGGATGCGCCGCCGCCCGGCGCTCGGCGCCGCGACGCCGTCTGCTGCTCGGTCGCCTCTGCGGTTCTCGCAGGTGGATTGTATCGCAGCTGTGCGGACGTGTTGGCGCGTGCGCTGTGCTGGGAGAGTTCGCTTCGGCACCCAAGTGGGGCTTTTGTCCTTCTGTGGCGCTGGCGTTGGAGCTGCCGGCCACCGTAGGTGGCGCGTGTTGTCTCCCGCCGGCAATGCCACGACAGCACGCTCCCGGGCCTCTGTCGGCAGCGGCAAGCTCAGTTGGGAGCACGGGGTGGTCGCACCTAAAGCGTCTACTCGCCAAACTCCGGGCGATTGCGCCTCTCTCGAACCCGACCAAGTACTTAGGACGGCGCTGCGCGCCGCCGGGACCTGAGAGGGTTTCGAGGTGTATTGTGCAGGGGAGCTCAGCCTCCTCCTGTTTGCAGAATAATTGAGCGGACGCTTGCGTGTTCGCGCGGGCCCCCGGGACACACTCCCGGGCGGCCGGCTGCTCAGCTCTAGTTGACGCAGCTCCCTGGTTGATCCTGCCAGTAGTCATATGCTTGTCTCAAAGATTA
>NW_025725827.1:0-20000 GCF_021461395.2 Schistocerca americana
TCTTGTGCTCTACCTGTCACAATATTAAGGTTGATGTGCAGCTCCTTAGAAGTGGAATTGTGTATCAGCATGTGGCCTCTTCCTTAGATGTCCTGTCATGTGTTACTTTCGACCTACTGATTACAACCAGTGTAAGCTGATACCAAACAACATCACACTCAAATTTCCAACAATCTGACTGTTTAGAAGTCTTGCCCATTTCCTCAGATACATGGTTCCACAGAAATAATAGTTTCTGACAATCCATGCAGTCCTGCACAACTGGTTATCATATATTTGTCTAACTTACTTGTAAGTCTAAGACACATGATATCAGAAAACCATTGCACCAGAATTTGTTAAATTTGTTTCCTGACTGATAACGTCGAGTAGCTATGGAGGGCACTCAAATGTTTTGCTTCAGCCATACAGACCAAATAACAGAATTTCACTTGGTTATGATATTTATATACCATCCAACTGCCACACGCATTGGCTCTTGTACCCCCACAAAGGAATAAAAACAATTATGTCAGTTAAGTTCAGCAAAAACAGCCATTACTAGCAGAGATCAGTGGCATATAATGTTAAGATTGTTAAGGTTACATTCATGACCCCAGGAAATAATCATTCGAGAGTAAGTCTCTCCCAACAGTGACAAGCCAAGTGGTAATTGACAACAGTGAGGACAGAGGGCAGGGTTATGAATAACTGGTTTCGCTCTTTTAGTGATATTGCATATGGTAGGTGCGAGAAAGATGGTGTCTGGCCAAATCAATTACAACCAATAATGAAATTTAAGGGAACAATTGTGAGGGAGGAGGAAAGGTTGAATGTGAATTACTTTGAACTACATGTGGCAATGACCTAAGTTAGCAGCAACTTTTCTCACTATTGCACTCCTTACCCAACACACAATTTTAAGGGTAGATTATTTAAGTGAACAAGAAGCCCTAATCAATTTCAGCAGTTCAAAAATAAAGCTCACAGTAAACGGTATCTGTGTGTTGTTAAAGAAAGCTGCATCAAACCATACTTTCGACTGAAGACAACATGGACAAAATCTGGAAACTGTGTTTTGTGACAAGATATCTCAATTATGGTCAGATTAAAATTAGGACAGCTTACATTTGTCACTTTCCACTGCACTGCTATCACATTGTCAGCCTGCTGCTGCTCATTTATGGGCTGCACACAAAGATAGTGTGACACTTCACAAAGGCTGTTAATGTGTAACAAGAGCAATTTTCAAAATAGGCTCACGCATCTTAGGCTCATGGGCAGAAATTTGTATGTCAGTGCATGTACCTTGTAAGTAAATTTTTGAATGTCTCACCTACAGTTAAGGCACATTATACAAGCAAGCTATTGCAAAGATAATATTTAAGCATTTCAAAGGTATCTACAAAAACTGGAGTATTACGACTTGAATTTTTGATCATGATTCTTCCGTCACTGATGGAAGCTAGAGGTGTTGCCACAGCCATACAGACCAAGTAACTGGAAATCAAAGACGAAGATTTCTAAATGAGTACGATTCACAGATCAGTAGCCTCAGATGCCAAAAATGCACAATGACAACAATTATGGCAGTAGGTTCAGTAGAAATGGCTATGAGTAGAAAAAAATTGTCGAGATTGGATCTGCAGGATGAGGAAATAATCCTGTGGGAGACAGTACCTCATAACAATGAAAGCAACACCACCAATGACAACAATTACAAAGATGATGACACAGGTGATAGTTGAGTCAACAGACAGGGTAGAACACATGATGATGATGATTTGTGTGTGTTGTGCTCAACTGGGCAGTTATCAGTGCCTGTACGAATCCTTAAATTTACTCTATCCAATCTCACCACTTTCATGAATGATGAAAACTATACAAACACAGTCCACATGTGGAGAAAATACCCAACCGGCCCAGGAATCGAACCCAGGACCCTGTAATCCAGAGGAAGCACTATAAGCCACTAGACAGGCTAAACAGAGCAGACTTTGTAGCAATCACTTTTTACATCATGATGATATATGGGGATGGTATCTGATACACGTTGTTTCATTTCATATACATCTACACCTACATACATACTCGGCAAGCCACGGTGTAGTGCATGGTTGAAAGTATCCCATAATTCTAGTAGTCATAACTATTTCCGTTCGACTTGGAAACAGAGAGAGGGGAAAATAATTATCTGAATTGCTCCATTCAAGCTCTAATTTCTCTCTATCTTATGTGAAATGTATGTTGCCAACAGTAGGATCGTTGTGCAGTCAGCTTCAAATAGTGGTTCTCTAAATTTTTTCAACAGTGCTCCTAAAAAAGAAAGTTCCGTTTCTTCCAGGGAGTCATTTAACTTCCCAATCTCTATAATACTCACATGTTGTTCAAACCTATGAGTGAAACATCTTGCAGCATGCTTCTGAATCTTTCTTTAATCTGACTTTGTACAGAACCTGCAAAGTCATTCACCCTTTTATTATTTTTTTAGGTGAGGTCTTGCTGTTTTGCATGAAGTGGTGTTCTGGTTATCAGCAATATCATGTGTCAAGATGAGAAACCTCACTATTTCAATCACAAAAAATAATTGACGTTTGAATTGTGGGAAGGAGAAAAATTCAGTGCTAATTAGGTTGGCTCAGACGTACCGAGGACATAAGCTGTCGCACACACACAGTTGTAGGAGAAGATCTTTAAAATTAACACCAAGCAGTATTGAATTTCAGTGGTGCAAAAACAGAGCCGAGTGTAAATGGAATTTTTGTGTTATGGGTTTGATGCAGCTGCTCTTAATATTTGCACTGAAGCCCACAACAAGAAAATGGTTTGAAAACTGTTTTGGGAAAAGATATGGGAACAGCTTGACTGATGTTTCTCACTCCATCTAGATCATGAACTGAACTAGGATTCTTTGAAGGGGGGTACAGGTGATATCGGAATGTCATCAGGTTGAAAGTTCTTCAGATTCAGGCAGACTGTAACTTGTTTATATTTTGTGATTCCAACGTCATGAGAAAGGGAGGTAGAGAAAGAACCGGCACTAAAAGGATGCAACATATTGGCGGAGGCATCGAATTCCTTTGCCATGCAGTGCAACACTTTACAAATCCATCCAAAATTAAATGCCAACCTGGGACACTCATAGATTTCTCACATTTACCACTGGAGGGCATACCAGTAGGCTGGTACTGTGATGTTCATGAAATGTTTTCACTGTTTCAAATATGAACAGCCATCAGTTGTATAATGGAATGACAATCATGAAAATTTCTGCCAGGCCAGGACTCTCAGCCAGATTTCTCCTTATTGCACAAGGTAGTCTTACCATTATGCTATCGAAGCACAATTCATGGGCAAGCCCAGACTTCCACTTATTGTCAACCATGTGTCTTCAACTCTCACTCTTACATTCACTAGGTACACTCCTGTATGGGTGAAATATTGTGATTGAAATGCACATTTTGATTCAAATGTCACTTACCTGGTGTCAGGGGAGAGACATGCTCTGTGTTGTTAAGAAGTACCGTCCATTGTTCCTTCGGACCGGCATGCATGTCCAAAGCAACAGTGCATCATACTTCTGAGCATCACTAGCACTGCGTTACCCCACTCCAGTGTCCAGTGTTCAGATTGCTATTATCTGTGGTTCCTTATACAGAGTGTGAAGCGTGGCAATTATATACAGGTATGACTAGCAGCTTCATTCTGACTTCAATCAAGGCTGTCAAAGAATGTGCAACAATTTTTGTAGCTGTGACATAAAATATGGGTGTACAAAGTATTCAGGTATGTGTTGATACAAATACAACAGTTTTTCAACCAAGACTAGAGGCTTTTTGTTCAATGTCACATCTGTGAAAGTTGTTGCAGAGCTATTTCACAGACAAAGGTATTGTGCTATGTAATGGACTGAAATTAAGAAGTTTCTGTACCATGTTCTTCATAACTAATCAAATGAGTGGCCTAATATTAGTAAACTGCATTACTGAGGTAAAACTTTAGTCTAACTGGTTGAGCAAAGCAGGATGTTTGAATGAAATCATGCCTATTTTCATGATGAATAGTCCAGTCCTTGAAGTACATTCTATGCAAACATACTAAGGGTTACTCTACTGGAGTCATTAATGACATACTTTATGTGCTGAACTACAGAATCCCGAAAGATAAAGGTTCACCTCTATGCAACAGATTTGGAATCTGTATTACAATTCAGGAGAATACTATAAAAATTACTGTATGTCATATATTCAGAACATATTGACTGGTACATTGTTAAGCTGAAGGCTGTTGGAAGTCAGCTTTGGAACTTGAGGATAGGAAATCAGACATAAAGCAGATAGGAGGCAGAGTGACAGTATTTAGAATACCAGAGGTAGATAGTATTGCCTCCAAATAGCAGGCACTAACTGACCCAGGGTAGAATCTTCAGTTCAGAAAATTAAATGGCAACAGCATCCACTGCCTAAATGCTGCTGAACAGTGTCACTTTAGAAGATGGCTGCCCACACACCCACCCAATTACCGTCCACAAACACACAAAATGTCTTATTATGGGCAAGTATCAAGCCTGCTGCCTATGCTAACTGCAATTTAGTTTGTTTACACAGGTTAGAATCTGATGAGAAAGGGGAACAGTGCTGCAACTTCACTCCCCACTCATGAGATGCCTCAGGGTAGTGCCAGGTGACACAGAACATGGATGTTGCTAGTCGTAATACAAAGTGCAGTGACCTTCAGCATTCGTTGCTACAAAACTTGGAGTTAATTTAATGGCCAGATCGTCACCACCTACACAATAGGAGAAGAGAAACGATACAAAGTTGCTAGCCCGAGACACCAGGGAAGTACAAAGCCACAATGCACAATGCATGTGGTATGAGTGGATCGGTTGGCGAACTACAGATAACGAGAATTAGTGTGCTGCCACTATGCCTCAAAAACCCATATTTTTTATTCAGGGCAAGTTTTCTATCTGACCATTGGGGCCCCAACTCCTTGTCATTCATAGCCAGCCTCTACTTCTACATTCCTCCAGCAGATTGCCACAACTCTGGATCTCTTATTATATTGGCCACAGTAGTGGAGAGGAGATGGTCCACTTCACATACAAGTGGTGGAAACTAGGGTCTCCATAACTGTACTGAGGGATTGCCAATCAACACTTACGTTTTCTGGAATAATTTTTCTCTTGTTTTTCAAGCACGTGAATTGTCTCGATTATGAACCTTTCATGAATGCCAGGATTCTTGGCTTATCCCAAGCAGACGATATCAAGTACTGATACTGCCTGGTCTCTATCATGACCCCTCTCTCCAGACATTGGAAACCTTTCATATGCACACTAACACAGTGGAAATTACAATGGGTTTATTACTGAAGTTTAATGAGAAGCTATCATATAACAAAGTAATTTCCACTAGAAAAAGTCATATGCTGCCACCTGACCCAATCTAACACTTCTACAAGCATATTTGATAGTACACTGCCAGCAAGACTTATTTTTTCATCCTATGCAGTACCAGTTCATTCAACACAAGATGGTATGTGCAAACTTGCAACCATTGAGATCTGAACTTATGACACACAGACCATTAGGACTTGACAACTCTGTCAAATATGCATATCTATGATGTGTATCTTAGGTGGCTTTCCGTACCTTCACTTCTGCAAGATACCAAACGGCAACCCTCCAGAACTATCGAGGGGTACAAAGTTTAACATAAATTATCATTGTTCAGAGCCAATAACTCCATTGACACTATGACCTCAAATAATAAGGAGAACAAGGCTACATTATCACATGTCCTCCACACGGATCAGCCAAACAGTACAGGTACAAGGCTGTAGACATTTTAACTACTAAAGTGTTCCAGGTATTAGTTATTAAGAACCAAATACGGGGTAATGCAACTGTCGTTCAGAAACTTCTCTGAAAATGCACCTGTTCTGGTGAGAATTTTTTTTACCACCCAGTCTCACAAGCTATTAAAAAGATTTCTCTAATGAAATTGTGTTTTTCAAGCTTTTTGGCGCTAAATGTATGATAGTATCCCTTACTACCAAATATACTGACAACCTTGAAAAAAATAAAAATGTACGAGAGATTGTATAGCCGTGGATAGTCATGAAATTATGCCAATATTTGGCATTTTGCATTTGACAAGTTTAGAGAAAGGTCAGCATGTAAATGTAAAAGAATTTCTGGAGTCAGGCAGTACACATATGAATATCCTGAATGCCATAATGAGCTACAAGGGATTTCTGCTTGTAATACATTGTATGAGATTTGCTGACATTTCCACTCCAAATGAAAGGAAAAAACTTGACAGCATAACTGCTGTCAGAAAATGTCCACATTCCTTTGCAGTCAACCTGAAGTGATTCTATAATCCTGCTGATTATGTTACAGTCCATGAAATGTTGACTGTTTAGAGGCTGCTACTCCTGGACCCTATATATACACACCACACAAACCCACAAAATATTCAATTAAAAAATGTGCCATGAGTGACAAAAAGGTTTTATACCAGTAATATTGAAGTATATGTAGGAAAGCAGCTAGATGGACCATTTCTAGTAACAAACAGCCCAGCAATAATTGTAGGAAGGCTTGTCAGTGACATCAAAGATACACTCAGAAATGTCATCATTGACAATTGTCACACAAACTGCCAGTAGTGGAGGACATGTTGGAGAAAAAATTGACCATTCTACACACTCCTCACAAGAAGGAAAGGGAGATACCTCTTGAATTTTGCATCTAAGAGACCAACATGTGGAGTTTCAAAATGTTGCTTCCAAGCTAATGAATTCATTTTTTGTACCCAACCAAGAAGTAACTGTTTGCTGATACTCCTATCTACAATGCATGACATGGATGATATCAACCCCAAAACAGGGAAGCCAATTATTTTTTTACATTCACACTGAAGGAGGAGTGGATACTGTAGATAAAATGATTACAGGTTATTCTGTTTCCAAAATCAGAAAAAGTTGGCCTATGGTGTTATTTTATAGTAAGCTAACCATATCTGGGATAAATTGCCAAATTTTGGATTCACTTTCAAAACCAAAAGGAACCGTAAAAATTTGATGTAATTTTCTGAAGAATTTAGCATTTCCATTAACAAATGAACACTTAAAAAATAGATTGGAAATCATATCATGGTTGTCCAACAGCAAAGCCAAACTAATCATGGAGATCAGCTACATACAAGAGGAACGTGGCTAGCAAGCATCAATGTGCAGTAGCGCATGTGACAAGAAATATCTGTAGAGGTTGTAGGTGAGCAGCTGTGCATTGTGTAAATGACAAAATTCACCGGAAATCCTCAGACTGTGACGAAGGATGAAAAGGAATAAATAAATAGCTTCTACTACACAAAATTAATGCAGCATTAGACAAAATAGAGACTAACATTGACAATGCACCTCAAATAACCGCAGATAATGGAACTTTCAGGACAGTCAAAAATGGGCACAGGGTATTCATCTTGGTTGGGTTCAAACAGCTCGAACATTTCAGAAACATTAAACCAAACAGGGCAAAGTAGACATGTGTGTTAGCCAGATGTAATGTTAAGCAAATATCTGGGTCATTTGTTTAACAAAAATTTATTCCAATTCTGAAGAATTTAAACCACCTTCATAAACAAATTTTGGTTTTGTGAAAAAAAAAAAGCAGGATTGAAAATAAAATACTTCCAACATATGCCAGAGAGAGTGCAAAACCAATGGCCAGGTATTCCAAAGCTCAAGTCATAAAGCTGAAGCTTTAATATGTGAAGTTATGATACAGTAAACTAAATGAATTTTGGAAGTTGGCCACTCAGAAACTGAAATTGTCAGAAATGAGGCAGAAAACAACCTAGTGCAAACCTGTCACTGTAGTGAGTTAGGATTTATAGAGGAAGGAGAAATGGAAACATGAATACATTTTAATGCTTTTCATGCTAGGAAGACGGGAGCTATTACAGAAAATCTACATCCTTGCATTTTGAATATTTCCTGTAGATCATTTCCATATTGCCATTGCTGTAAACAATCAATGCAATCCCACCAAAGGCCAGGCACTATTAAATTTCAGAATTCAGGAGAGTATGTACAAGCAGAGTGTATTCATTTTAGGATCACTTGACATCAGTTTAGTTCTCAGAGTTGGCTGATTCTGAATAGCTTTGTAAATGCATTCTCTTGCACTTCCTTCCACTAGTCAGACAGAAATGAACAGAAGAGGAGATAGTTTCAGGATTCATCAAGGGAGACAATTAGGGTGCTCCATTCATAAATATGAGCTTGGGAACTGCATCTTCAAGTAAGTCTGAGGAAATGCTGGTCTGCAGGAGAATAATAATGATTAAGATGCTGTGACTAGTACTCAAAATATGATTCAATCATTAGTGGACATGCCTGAAGGTAAATGGGAGGAACAGGTAAAAATACAAGGGTGTTATGTTGATCTGTTCTAAAAACACCTGGTCTGATCAGATGATGCGCTTGTGAAACTCCAGTTAAGAATCATGAGTCATTCCATAGCAAATTGTACCCAGTATCCTTGCCCTAGAAAGTAGTAGTTAATAAAGCAATTAAGAATATGTAGGAGAATCAGATAATTTATAACTCAGGTAGGGAAGGTTCTATTCCAATCCCCACTGTAACAAAAGAAGATGGCAGTGTGCATTTACTAACTGATGCTCATGATGAAATGATGCAATTTACTGTACAATGTGACCCACTGGAAGATGAAGGCATAGCAGGCAGAACACAGGCTTTCTGTGGAGTGGAAGGTGTTACCAGTTTAAAAGAATGGCCTTTGGTCGGTCAGTATCATCAGTGGCCTTTATGACAGCACTTAACGAAGTTCAAAGAGAAGAATTATTGACACACTTAGTCCGCAGCTCGTGGTCGTGCGGTAGCGTTCTCGCTTCCCGGCAGGGTCAGTGATTTTCTCTGCCTCGTGATGACTGGGTGTTCTGTGATGTCCTTAGGTTAGTTAGGTTTAAGTAGTTCTAAGTTCTAGGGGACTGATGACCATAGATGTTAAGTCCCATAGTGCTCAGAGCCATTCAAACCATTGACACACTTAACATTATGTAGGCAGTATACAAGTTAGTACTGCCTTTAGAGAGCACATTTAGACATTCTGTGCCATGTAATTGAAGGGTTTAGTGGAGCAAGAGTCACATTAAGGATGGATAAATAAGAATTTGCCAAATTGCAAAACAATTTCCCTGGGCATGTCATTTCTTTGTGTGGAATCATATCTGATCTGATGAAAATGAAACCAGTGAGAAATTTTCCTGCACAAATATGCTGTAGACAACTGAAAAATCTCTCATTTCATTTCATGCAATTTCTATCACAGTATTCATCCTTGATTTTTTTTATCTTCACAAGTCCATCTCCATCTGAAAATGGAATAAGGAATATCAAGAAGCATTTGAGTTAATTAAAAACCAGCTGCATGAGGCACCAGCACTTCATCATCTTGATTTCAGAAGAAATTTCTACATCGGTACTGATTCCATTTATTCCTACTGGTTGCTTAGTACATTTAATCCACCACAGGAAATGAATATGAGTATAGCAATCTCTCTAAATAGGCACATTGAAAGTATTTAGAAACATTCTAGAGAACTACTCAAGCTCTTTGCCTTCTATCCAATCGTAAAGTTACTGAATCACAGTAATAGAGATGAACAGTGAAAGAATGGAAGTGTGCAAACATGTCTAACTTCCCCTACACTGCAAGTCAATGGGAGTAAACTGCTAAATCAAACCTACTGCAGCTCACTATCTTGGTAATGACCCGATCAGATCCCCCAACATAATTACAAGTAAATCACGGAGGAACAACTTATGGAAACAGCTGTCTCATGCTTTTGATGGTATTTGTGGGTCTTTGGATTGTGGTAGTCCACACTCACATGCTCCGAGTCCTGTATCCACTAACAGAAGTTCATATTCAAACAACAACAGTTAACAGGCACTTTGTATACTTGGTCCCCTGTATTGCAGTGATCAGTATCAGAAGAGGAATGGAACATGTGTTTAAGTAAAGATATGACATAGGAGAATCAAGAACCTTCCACAGCTGGGAACTGCTAACTTTAGCCATAAATTAATGGATTGAGTTAATGATTTATGACCACCCAACAACAATGTACACAAACAAGATCTACACTAATCAATGTGCATGTACCCAAAATTCTTACACATTAAGTAAGAAATGTGCATGGAGTGGACATGCATGGACACATGCATCTGATGGAGGAAAATCTGTAGCCAATGGCTAGTGTAATAAAAAACAGAGAAGAGCCCCAATGAAGATGCACTATATTAATAACAAGGCTTTTTGACATAATAAGTCACTTTACAATCAGACAGTATTGCGAAATTAATTTTCTATGCACAGGATACACATAACGAATCACATCACTTATTAAACTAATGTTATTCCAGTAACTGACCAAGTTAACTCTTACACTGTGGTACGGGAGATTCAGTTGTATATCCTGGAACCCAGTACCAGTCGCAAGTTGCCTAATTAAAGCCTTCCAGGAACTAGAAAAAATATTTTGCTTAATTATTGATGGACTTTAACACAACAAGACATTTTTGATGTTAGATTATACGTCTTAGCAAGTAGATATTGGCCAGTAGTACAGTGGGAAACTGTGTGCTTGTCAAGGCAGTGTAACTTTATTTGTTGAGTATTTCAGGATGAGTGCACTTACAGACTTCTGACGACTTCACGCATTTAAGGAAGAAAACGTCAAGCAAATGTTTGCAATTATGCTTTAAGTGAAACATTGAGCTCATTAACTTATTTGCAAACCAGTCAGAAGATTAACTCTTGTGTATAAAATGGCATCAGAGTCTGAACAATTGGCAATTTGTTGATACCTTTACAAAATCTGGATGGTAAGGTACTAAATTTTCACATATGAACAACAGGAACATGCAAATATCACTATAATTTGTGTACATATGATTATCACAACAGGGATATTATGAATACAAAGACATTATTGCAGTAACTTGTGAACCACAAAAAAGTTTGTTGTAACAGAGTAAGTGTGCCATATATACATTTTTGCTGACAGCACATGCACTCAGAATATATTTATGAACAAACTATTGTAATATTACCTGTTGTGTTTCAGTCACATTCTTCACCACTGTAATACTGAATTTACAAGGGAAACATGGAAGTTGATAACTGAAAACTCCAAACTGAGGTGATATTACTACAAAAGATATCTAAACTGAGAATCATACGGACTTCACCAAATAATGATGTTTTTGTATTATTGCATATTTATATTGATTAGGTAAGACTAAAGCAAAGCTTCTTAAATGCAAGATTTTTGTGACTATTGAGCCTACACTCAACACATGCCATCCACCTGCTCACTAATAATTCCAGAGTGTTTCACAATTCCTATTACAGAGAGGTTCTAGAGCAAACTTTATCCACCAGGTTTCATTAATGAACCCATGTCTGGAAACATACAAAGTCCCTTCTATAACTCTTATACACCTGTAATAGGAATTCTGACATGCCTTGGGTATAGCAAGAGGAATCTGTGGCAGTTTTACAACAGATTGCATGTTTTACATTAAATGCATGTAACACCAATGAAAATATCCCAGAAGCATAAGGCATTTAAGACTAAATAAATAAATGACCAAAATAGCGACTTTACCATTTCTATTATCCATTTCATTCTGAAGTTATGTGATCCTGCCTAACCACACCAGGTCTCACTGGATGTGTCTTAAAACATCTGGAAGGGAATTCCACATCTGAAGTGCTGGGTTAACACTGGAAACTTGCACAATATTTATTTTAAGCTGGCTCCTTCCACACCTGACAATAGTGATATCCACAACCACTTAACATCACTTTCTGACCAATATGAAGTGCTGTGAGTAGCTACAGTGTCGACACGTGATGGAGATTCCACAACTTTTAGTTGACGACACTCGTGAGCTACCCTTAATACATTTGTGCTCTGGCTTTTATAATGCTGATGCACATTTTTGGGAAGGGAGGCATGCAAATGGCTGGAAAAAGTGTGATGCTCAGCATGTAGGGCTTCTGATGTGAGACAGTTTGGTGCCTTCCCCAAGTGATAGGCTGCAGTTAAAGGTACTTCAGGAATCTGACAATGCTAGCAGGACCTTGTGTCATCTTCCCATTAGCAGCCTTGGAGGACATTCACCCATGATGACAATTATCTGTCTCCCAGTAGTGGACACCAAAATACAAATGATAGGAGCAGAGCAGACATCCACGAGGTCTGGGATGAGAGACATCACTCTGAACATAGTAGCATCTGGGAAACTGTTTAGCAAGAAGATACTCTCTTGTGAGGAGATACAGCAGTACCTCATACTTTCAACACTGCTCCATCACAAAGTCCTGTCCTCATTTCTATTTCAGTCTTCTCCAAACATCTGGCACCTCCAAATTACTTTTGTGTCCATCAGGGATGTCCAGTCTTTTGCACAACTTCACGGAAATTTAATAATGCTCCACCACAGCATGGTCATCACTCTGTTCTGATACAAGTATTGCTAAAGATTTCTCCAGACACTTTGAGGAGATACTAGATTGTATCACAACTGCTTCCTCTTCATCTTGTTCTTGTTCTTCAATACATGAGCCATGTCCTCCTTCCATCAGAGAGAAGATTAAATAAAGAAAATGAAAGACACCCTCTGGCCTCGCAACCTAATACCGTTGGGGTCGAAAAGATCAAGAGTTGGTCAAGTGAGACCGACAGGAAAGAAAACAGAATATGTCTGACACAAGTAAGTGGAAGTAATGTCAGACATTTCTAGAAAGGTGATAGTGAGACACACATGATTGTTCTGTTTATGGCAAGTGGTATTTGACCACATTTAAAACCAAAGATCATGTCAAATTTAATACTGTGAGATTTACATGTTTATGCTGAGCCAACAAGTTGGCAATACCATGTTTCCTAACATCGCATGTACATTGTTTGGTCATGGTACAATTAACAATGGGTAAATATACAGAAGTGCAACATTAAATTATTCAAAAATATAACAGCACTTTATGCACTGATGTATGCTGTTAGATATTCCTTCCAAGTAACTGGTACCTTGCCGATATTAAATTGTTTGAAATATTATTTTTACAACACAGACACATTAATGAAATTTAACATCTAACAAGCATCTGTAGTCAGTACAGGCTACACCTCGGCTAACATTAAATAATAAGTGTTAAAAGGAATTATTAGCACCTATTACAATTTAAATAACTATGCAGCTTGTTTGAGCTGATCATAATACACAAAATAGTATGTCCTACATTACTAAATTGGAACATTGGATTGTCTAAAATGCTCAATTAATTGTATGAGGGATATACAGTAAGTAATGCAACAATTTTTCAGAAAGCAGGTTGGTTCTATTCAGGATTCCGTAACACCATATTATTTCCTATCATCTTTGATACAAAACCTGAGTTTTCAACATAATTTCTGTTCAATTTGATGGCCTTATGCCACCTTTCTGGGAGGCCTTGAATACCTGTGCGACACCAATCTACTGATTGACATTGGTGCCATCTTGTTGCTTCAACAACTACCCTATCATCCACACACTGCTTTCTGTAGAGAGCGTCCTTCAATGGATAGTTCTTCCTTGTCCACACAACGGTCTGGATATCGCACCTTCTGGCTTTTGTTTCTTTGTCCCAATGAAGTATGTGTGCTCCTCTAACGTGTGCAGACTTGGTGCAGTATTGCCATGCCATGGAGAAGGAGAAGTTCATTTCAATTTTTGTGGTGATCTACATGCTGAAGTCATTTGTCAACTTCCTGATGGTAGTGCAGAACACTACATTATGATGGAGGTAAGCACAAAGAATAACAACTTCACAATTTCAGAAGACCACCACCATGACTTCATTGGTTGAGGATGCAGCTTTGAACTTTTTCTTCAGAGGAGGTGATGTGGCACTACTCTGTGGATTGCTGTTTTGTTTCTCAGTTCAAAGTGTTTCACCGTCTGACAAATTCAACAAAAATTATCACTATAACCCTCCTAATGCACAGTCTGTTTGGCACAGATGGTCGTTCGTTGGTCTTTACCATCTCTAGTTTGCCGGAACAGAGCAGGGCACATCTTTGATTACCCTAACTGGTGGACAACTGTGTCTGCACTAACAACAGAGATGTCCAGCTGAGAAACAAGATTGTTCCATCCATTGTGATTGCCAGATCACCATCAGAGTGTTTGCATGTTCCGACACAGCAGAGTCACAACTGCAAGTGCCTATGAATAACTGTGATGGTCTGATTTTGCACTGAAAACTCAACAGGTCCCTGCTTGGAACATACCTCTGTTACAAACAATTTTTAAGGCACAATTAGTGCTGCCACTTAATGGAACTTTGTGGAATATTCCTACTTCAGCTCCTATAGTTTCATCATATCCAAAGACGTTTTGTGCACATTTTTTTGAACTGGAATAGAAACATGAATAGAAATATGTTCCATTACTTAGTGAATGCCCCTCCTACATTGGGTTACAAATGCAGACTGTCATTATACAGAAAAGCATCATACGGAAATATCAAAGTTGAGAGAAACTAGAATTTTAGGAAAACATACTGCTATTGTGGTAATGGTATGAAAATGCGCAGATAACAATTTAATCAACACAAAATATGTTAATTGCCTGTATACACAGGTTACCTAACACATGGTAAATATAACATTCCACAAATTCCTCTGAGTTTCTAAATTATGCTAAAGTAAGTTTTCTATGAATAAATAAAATTTAAAAACTAATAACAATCATATTTACAATGTCATTAACAAACTCCCATACCTTCTTGACCAGCAGTTATTGTAGCTACATTTAACAAGTTTGATTATATGCACGTCCGCAGCCTCCAAATATGATAATCATTTTGTAAAAGAAAACATCGTCCACTGTAGACTGCACTGGAAAATATGCACCATGTTCCATGAAATGTGATATACAGATAATGAACAGCCCACACACACAGGCACACATGAACAACAGTATGTTCTGTATCAAATACAAAGGAAGGAGCAGTACAGTATGTGAAAATATCCATACCTAGTATAATTTAAGAATGAAGATCCTGTCCTTTCACCTCAGAACCATACTGGATCATGTGTAAACTACAACTAATCGAATCTACCAGTAACATCAACATACAGAATGAGGGATTAATCAGCTCTTCCAATTTCCACCACAGACACATTAAAAAACAATATACAAGTCTTCCGATACTGTATGCCAAGGCACATTACATAGTTTTCTGTTGAGCCAATTAGTGTCAGTTGAATCTTACATTCTAAAATAGACCAAAATGGTATAAACACTGTTACTGGAATGTTAGCAACAACTGTATGCAGTGAGACGACTGATAATATCCAGTCACTCACGATTGCCATCTCATACTTTAGTATTATAAAATATGCATCATATTAGTATAGTAAAGTGCTCTGTCAATCTTGAAAGATTGCAGCTTAGTAGAAATGTATGTATATCATGAACTGCTTTTTCAAGTTTTAATGCATGTATCCATGTAACAGACTACTAACATTCTGATTATTAGGACAATGGCACAATACATTTCAGCCAACACGTGTATCCATTAATTATCTGTGAAGTACAGTTAGAAGAGAAACCTATAACTGAAACTTCTAATAATACTTAGTAATCATTTAGGATATATACTATTGTTACATCTGCATAAGAGAATTTCAGGCATGAGTGACGAGCCACATTATTGTAAAAATATGCTCAAATTATGATGCACAACAAGTATCTTCCATATAAAACATACTCAGTATGTTTAAGGAATCAAACTACAATGTATATAACAACTTCATACTTCTGACTGCTTTGCAAATGCACAAGTATGTTCTGACATTTAGCATTTAGGAGAAGTTTGAAATTATGTTTGTGATTTCCAAAAACTTCAAAGTGCTCTCACTATGAAACATTGGATATTTACAGTATGTATAAATAGCGCAACTCTAGCAACACTGCTGCAAGACGTGCATGCACAGTTTCCGACTGTAATACTCGTCCTACAGGGTAAAACTTTTGTTGCAACAAATAAGTACTAAATTATGGCAGGGATTTAAATTCACTCTGCATTTGTATTAAATACTGAAAATCAAAGAAAGCACTTATATAGGCTACATGCAACTGGTACTGTGTGTCATGAACCTGATAAGTCATCTAGTAGTACAGCTGGAACAGAGTTTGGGTAAAGAAACACCTTCTGTCCTTCAGAGTCCTTCAGCATCTCTGATTTATGCTAAGATCTGCCTGCAGTAGTGAATGGTGTATAGTGGAAATGTACCATGTTTACAGATGACACCATCATTGTAACAGAATATCTGTCAAACACAGTCTCCAATAACATTTCACAAAACTTCTGTAACAGGTTCATTAACTCCCTTCCGGCCAATATAAACATGTTAAATTTTATGCAATTTACATGAACTCACAAAAAGCCAGACAAAACACCCAGTGACACTGAATAACCAGCATATTATCAGTTGATACCATCAAGTTATTGGGCATTGACATCCACTGCAAATCATGCAAGTAATGTCACATTTATCACGCTGAGCAGAGTGTCAGCTCAGCAGCTTTTGTTCTCTCATTCTGGATGATGAAGGGGTCAGACAGGTAGCTTATTCTGCTTCTGTGCACTCTATAGTGTCACATAGAAATATGCCCTGGGGGAACTCTTCCTTAATCAAACTGCTGAGAATATTTGCTACTGCTTCTCAACACTTATTTTCTCTAATGTATAGTGTTCCTGGAGACTGGATCCTTTGTGACAGAACTCAGCAGCTCACAGGTGTGGCACTAAACAAAGAATTATGTACACTGTCTCTGCTGCAGCGAGATGCTATGTATGCTGCTGTAAAAATTCTCGACCTCCTTCCCACTGAGCTGAAAATCTTATGGAATAGTGATTCAAGAGAAAGTTATGTAATTTAGTTTTTAATAGATATTTACTATGTTGTAATATATGTTTATAAACTACTTATCCAACATAAGATATACTTTTATTAACCTTCTGTCAGTTATGAAGCTTGTTAGCTATATCAGGGGTCAATGTAGCTTCACAAGCGCATGTGTCAACCTCAAAGGACTCTCCATGTGATCCCTGGGTGGTACTACAAAAAAGAACACAACTGGCTAATCTCCCAACTACATGAGAAGTACATACATCAAGAAAGGAATGACTCATCAAGAGCTCTTTACCTGTGCCAAACATCTACAGAAGTGAGACCAAGTATTAAAACATGTCAACTAAACATTGAAGCATTAGTTGAACCAAAGGCCTAATTCTAGGAAAGATACTGTTTATGCATGTTAATATGGTTGTCCAACAATGAAGTCATACAAATAATGGAGATCAGCTATGTGCAAGAAGAAAGTGACTAGAAAGTGATGTCATAGTTACAAAGTAGCACTGTAACTAAAGAAGGGAGCAGTACCCATACATCTTTGAATCTAATATCCCTGACAGCATTAATGTACAGTAGCACACATGGCAAAAAATGTCAATAGAGGTTGTGGGTGAGTGGTAGTGTGCACTGGAGAAAATGAAATCCACCAGCAAGTCATACACTATGAGGAAGTGTCGATGGAATAAATAGAGGGCTTCTACTGCACAACATTAACGCAGCATTAAGCAAAGTAGAGACTAACATTGATAATGCAACTCAAATAATTGTAGATAACGCAACTTTCAGGACAATCAAAAAAGGCCACAGGATGTATGCCATGGTTGGGTTCAAACAGTTCATCCATTTATTTCAGAGACATTAAACGAAACAGGGCAAAATAGACACATGCATTAGCCACATGTAATGTTAAGCACATATCTGGGTCATTTGTGTAACCAAAAATTATTCCAAAGGTGAAGAATTTTAAGCCACATTCTTAAACAAATTTTGGTTTTGTGAAAAGCAACAGGACTAAAAACCAAAAATTCCAACAAATGCCAGAGAAAGAGTGCAAAAATAATGGCTAGAATTTCCACAAGCCCAAGTCATAATATGAGAAGTTGTGATTCAGCAAACTAAAAAAAGCTTTGGAAATGGGTCACTCCACAACTGAAGTTGTCGGAAATGGATCAGAAGTCACAATGAACACTACCAAGTGCAAACCTTTCACTGAAGTGAAAGAAGATTTATAGAGGGAGGAAACACAGCATCATAAATACATTTTAATGCCTTTTGTGGAGGTCCAAATATGCTGAATTATGGATGTAACAGCCATTTCGTTGGGGAGAAAGGGAATTATTATGGAAAATCTACCTCATTGCATTTTCGGTATTTCCTGTTAATAATTTGCATATTGCCATTGCTGTGAACAATCAAAGTAAACCCATTAAGGATACTGGGTACTTTTAATTGGTCGAAAAACTTAATTTTTTTAATGACTTTATTAAATTCTATAGTCTTTCCAGATTACATTGATATATGTACATTATAGGGTTTCAAATGAAAAATGACCTACATATAGCAAATTTTAGAGTTATGGACATGTATGCCACCACACCCCCTTTATTTCTGTTGCAAAAACCAGTATTATTTTGGGAAGAACAGTGAACTTTCTGTTTCCAGTGATTATTCGTATGATACATTGTATATGTTAGTAACAGTGCAGGTTTCTAGTGTCTGTAAATGATTATCTTTGTTAGTATTTACCACTGTTCTGCTGAAACAGTTTACGCACGTGTTACTGAATGTCTGTTGCCCAAGTGCTACATAAATGACAAAGCAATCCACACTGTTGAAAGTAACTTATGTATCATTTCTTTGGGGAGAAATTCCCACCATGCCTCCCAGTGATTAAAATTTTTTGTTAACAATGATGCTGTCTGTAGTGGATTTGTTGTTGGTGATGAGGGCATTTTTTTCTTCTTTGATAAAGGAAGTGGGGAAATGTAAGCAGCGTGATGGTGTAGGCTGTCTGGAAATAACTGAACAACAAGGTAGCAGGAAGGGTTTAGCATCAAAAGTAGCTGTTCTGTGTACATCCTCCAATAAATAACCTCAAAAATGACTTTGAACATTGTACATAATACATATGGTGTGAATCTAAAGTTAGTGCCTGCATGTGTGCAATACAAAAAGGGAAAAGGCTACTCAAACATTTTGTGGTTTGATGGACCTTCCTCTTCCTCAAACTAGGTTCAACAAGTACATAAAAATACTTTTAGGTGCCTTGACAGTTGTGCCTAAGGCATCTACAAAATGTGCAGTTAAAGAAACTGTAAATATTAGTGGAACCAGGGACATCGCCATGTCCCATCAAGTGCAACAGCAATGTCAAGGACATTGTTTCTTGAATGGTGTTTTAAGTGGTACTTCTCTGGAGAATGGAAAAGTTGTTGATGATTAGTGCTTATCTAAGAACTGCCACACCTGTGATGGTAACACTGAAGTATGTATTGAACGTCAGTGTTCTAAGAATTATGGTGGTTACAGTGGTGGTACGGAGTGTGATGGAGCTCTAAAAAATATTTCAGAGGTCGGTGCCCACTTATAATGTTACATATACGAAGTGCCTAGGCGATGGGGACTCTAAAGCTTTCAACAAAATTTGTTACTAAGGTGTCATCATAGACACTGAAGTCATTAAACTTGAGTGTTGTGGAAATATGCAAAAGAGGATGGGTGCTAGGTTGAGGAAGCTATGATGAGAAACGAAAGGAAAGTTGCTATCGGATGGAAAATCTCTGTCTGGCCAAAGCAGATTGACAAACTGAAATAGACCTTCATTCAGAGGTGCATGTCATCTAAAGGTCAGTCCATAACAACTCTGAAGATGTTACAGCAATGAGAAAAGCTGTATGGGCTACCTACTTTTACGAGTTGCCCACAGATGACCACCCTGTTCATGGACTTTGCCCTAGGGGAGCAGATTCTTGGTGTGGTTACAATAAAGAAAAAAAAAATTCAGAT
>NW_025725828.1:0-20000 GCF_021461395.2 Schistocerca americana
TGGAGTCAGTGTCATATGCCTGTGTTTAAAATTTTTCATCAGGTGTAAACTTAAATTTTATCCATAATTTCGTAATTGAAAGCAAACCTCGGACAGATTCAATGCTCTACTTTCACCTGCACTATGACAAAACGAAGATTAGATTAAAATTTTTTTTTGAGAGGAATACATTCGATATGAGCTGCAACAAAATTTAATTGCCCACAGTCTATTTAGCAATGTTTTGGACAATCAGCAGTTGTAATGCAAAACAACTTTGCTATTGAGGACTACAATAAAAAATTCGCGATTGTCAGGACTGATGGATGTTCCAGTCTAGTACAGATGGAAGAATGTAGGGATCCACTCCGAATTTGAGTTCAACGATGAAATATGGACTTCGTTGCCTTAATCCACTCTCTTCCAGGGATTTATTCAGTCAGAACCTTTTCTTATTCCACTTTAAACCTGTTTCATGTTCACGTACCTGACCATCTGTTCCTGAGATCTTCTTCCTGTTTCTACGACACGTTACCAGCTTCTATCCTGTAACATAAGCCATCGCCTGTCCTCCGTGCCGCGTCCACCAAACGCTGTACGTCGCCTACCCAGTGTCCGTACCCAGTGTTCCTGTTCCATCGACTTCACAACGAGATCGCCGGCTACATCGTCGAAAGAAGAATTTTGAAAATTTTTTTTGAGCAATATTGTAAAAATTTTTTTTCTTACTATGAGGCACTTTTCCTTCGATCTAATCTATAGAGCTTCTATATATTTCAAAATTACTGGATTAGGCTTTCCTATCTTCTTTAATACCTGAGCTGGGGTCTGTTCTTCCGGGTTTTCCAGGGTTTCCCTGTGAAGGCAGGTTCCCAAATGGGTAGACCTTTTTCGTAATTACACCAATCTACATCTTCCCTGGTTATGTACTTGGGATGCGGGTATACCCCAGTACATGTAAAAGCTACACCTTAGGTATTCCTGTAACTTATTGTCTTAACATGTTACCCAAACTCTCTACAGTAAAATTCTACTAATTCAAAATATTCCTCTTTTGAATAAACAACCCAACAAATTTATTCTGTTAGCTCGCAAAGTGTATTATCATTCACTTTGCTCGCCGCGAGGGGCAATTGTAACATCTCTTTATATTTGATGAATTATTCTGATACAATTCTACCCTTGAATGAGGTTTACTAATTTTCTATCTTCATACTCGCAGAATCCATGCGAAAAGTAGCTCATACAATAGCTATGCCATGAGCGCATAAGTATTCTTTGTAGTACTCTCTCTGGTGGTTGTTAGAAAAAAAGAAAGGGGAGCTTCCGAGTTTGTCTTCCTGCCGATTAGCCTGAGCTTGGTTTGGAAGAATTGTAATCTGATTATTGAGATTTATGACAGAAGATAACTCAGACGAAACTATACGATTAAAAAGGAAATATATATAGATTGCTCCTTCAAATAAAAGGTGTGTATTGGAAATTTGAGAAATAATGATATTTATCGATATATTACGTGGTTGTTAAGCAGAAGGGAACTTCCGAAAGACTGGATACGAACCTGCATTTAATAATCCAAGAGCTCCATTATTTCTTCGGAAGGTTAAACTTCATCAAAGCCAAATATCCGCTTGATTTGAGGTTTCCCGACTGATTATACAACGCTCCCAAAATTACGAGGCATTTTATTTGTACAGTTTAGCAGACTGCCACAAAGCACGAGCCTGCGAGAAGAAGAACAATCGCCTGATTTCATTCTAACAAGTAAAATTTCACAGTCATTTTGAGTGACTGAGCTATGACTGTGTTTCCTATCATGAATGATTGATTGCTCGAACGAATTGAGAGCTACAGAATTACGTAAAAAAGAAGGAAAAATTACAAGTACAAGACACTGACTTTTCTTAGTGACTATGATTTCAGCCTATCCTGTGAGTCCAGTTTTAGATTCCGATGCTTCACTTCAGGTTTACAGTATCCCTTGGACCTTCACATTGACGATACAACACAGTAACAGCATCGGACATAAATACAAAAAACACAATGCCGACTTAAGTACAAGAGGACTGACATTTCTTAGTGTCTATGTTTCGAACCTGTCCTGTGTCTCCAGTTTTAGATTCCGATGCACGACTGCAGGTATACTGTATCCCTTGGATCTTCACTTTGACGATGAAACACAGTAACTTAATCGGAATTAAATACAAAGGGCTCAATGCAGACTTATGTACAAGAAGACTGAGTCTTCTTACCGTCTATGTTTAGAGCCTTTCCTGAGAAAACCAGTTTTAGATTCCAATGCTGACCTTCAGGTTTACTGTATCCCTTGGACATTCACTTATACGATGAAAAACAACAATTGCATCGGAATTAAATACAAAAGGCACAATGCCGACTTAAATACAAGAAGACTGAATTTTCTTAGTGTCTAAGTATTGAGCCTTTCCTGTGAGACCAGTTTTAGATTCCGATGCTTCACTTAAGGTTTACTGTATCCCTTGGACCTTCACATTGACGATGAAACACAGAAATTACATCGGAATTAAATACAAAAGGCACAATGCCGACATAAGTACTAGAAGGCTGTGTCTTCTTACTGTCTATGATTTGAGCCTTCTCTGTGAGACCAGTTTTGGATTCCGATGCTTCACTTCAGGTTTACTGTATTCTTTGGACTTTCACATTGACGATGCAACACGGTTATTGCATCGGAATTAAATCCAAAAGGCATTGTGCCGACTTAAGTACAAGAAGACGGACTTTTCTTAGTGTCTAAGTTTAAGCCTTTCCTGTGTCACCAGTTTTAGATTCCGATGCACGACTGCTGGATTACTGTATACCTTGGACCTTCACTTTGACGATGAAGCACAACAAATGCATCGGAATTTAATACAAAAGGCACAATGCCGACTTAAGTACAAGAAGACTGGCTTCTCATAGTGTCTATGTTTAAGCCTTTCCTTTGTCACCAGTTTTACATTCCAATGCACGACTGCAGGTTTTCTGTATCCCGTGGACCTTCACATTGACGATGAAACACAGTAACTTCATCGGAATTAAATACAAAGGGCTCAATGCAGACTTATGTACAAGAATACTGAGTTTTCTTACCGTCTATTTTTTGACCCTTTCCTGATAGACCAGTTTTAGATTCCGATGCTTCACTTTAGGTTTACTGTATCCCTTCGCCATTCACATTGACGGTCAAACACAGAGAATTCATCGGAATTAAATAGAAAAGGCACAATGCCGACTTAAGTACAAGAAGTCTGAATTTTCTTAGTGTCTATGTTTTGATCCTTTCCTGTGAGACTAGTTTTAGATTCCGATGCCTCACTTAAGGTTTACTGTATCCCTTGGACCTTC
This sequence comes from Schistocerca americana, assembly GCF_021461395.2. Lineage (NCBI taxonomy): Eukaryota > Metazoa > Arthropoda > Insecta > Orthoptera > Acrididae > Schistocerca > Schistocerca americana. The sequence continues at coordinate 3,346 of NW_025725828.1, forward strand.
ACATTGACATTGAAACACAGAAATTGCATCGGATTTAAATACAGAAGGCACAATGCCGACATAAGGACTAGAGGGCTGCGTCTCCTTACTGTCTATGATTTGAGCATTCCCTGTAAGACCAGATTTGGATTCAATGCTTCAATTCAGGTTTACTCTATCCTTTGGACTTTCACATTGACGATGCAACACAGTTATTGCATCGGCATTAAAAATAAAAGGCACAATGCCGACATAAGTACAAGACGACTTACTTTTCTTAGTTCCTATGATTTGAGCCTTTCCTGTGAGACCAGTTTGACAGTCCGTTGTTACTCTTCAGGTTTACTGTATCCCTTGGACTTTCACACTGACGATGGAACACAGAAATTGCATCGGAATTAAATACAAGAGGCACAGTGCTGACTTAAGTACTAGGAGACTGACTTTTCTTAGTGTCTATGCTTCTAACTTGTCCTGTGTCACCACTTTTAGATTCCGATGCACAACTGCAGATTTACTGCATCCCTTGGACCTTCACATTGAAGATGAATTACAGAAATTGCATCGGAATGAAAAACAAAAGGCACAATGCCGACTTAAGTACTAGAAGAATGAGTCTTCTTACTGTCTATGTCTTGAGCCTTTCCTGTGATACCAGTTTTAGATTCCGATGCTTCACTTCGGGTTTACTGTAGCCCTCGGAACTTCACTTTGACGATGAAACACAGAAATTGCATCGAAATTCAATACAAAAGGCACAATGCGGACTTAAGTACAAGAAGAATGAGTCTTCATACCGTCCATGTTTTGAGAATTTCCTGTGAGAAAAGTTATAGATTCCGATGCTTCACATCAGGTTTACTGTATCCCTTGTACCTTCACATTGACATTGAAACACAGATATTGCATCGGAATTAAATACGAAAGGCACAACGCCGACATAAGTACTAGAAGAATGAGTCTTCTTACTGTCTATGTTTTGAGCCTTCCCTGGGAGACCAGTTTTATATTCCGATGTTTTGCTTAAGGTTAACTGTATACCTTGGAGCTTCACATTAACGATGAAACAGGGTATAGCATCGGAATTAAATACCAAAGGCACAATGCCGATATAAGTACAAGAAGACTGACTTTTTTAGTGTCTATGTTTTGAGCTTTTCCTGTGCCACCGGTTTTAGATTCCGACGCACAACTGCAGATTTACGGTAACCCTTTGACTTTCACATTGACGATGAAACACAGAAGGTTCACCGGAATTAATTAAAAAAGCACAATGCCGACTTAAGTATAATAAAACTTAATTTTCTTAGATTCTATGATTTGAGCCTTTCCTGTGAGACCAGTTTTAGATTCGGATGCTTCATTTCAGGTTTATCGTGTCTCTTGGACCGTCACACTGACGATGTAACACAGAAATTGAGTCGGAATTAAATACAACAGTCACAATGCCGACTTATGTACAAGAAGACTGACTATTCTTAGTGGCTATGTTTTGAGTCTTTCCTGTGAGACCAGTTTCCGATTTCGATACTTCAGGTTTACAGTTTCCATTGGACCCTCATTTTGACGATGAAACACAGATATTGCATCGGAATTCAATACAAAAGGCGCAATGCCGTCTTCAGTACAGGAAGACTGAGTCTTCTTACCGTCTATGTTTTGAGCCTTTCCTGTGAGACTAGTTTTAGATTCGGATGCTTCACTTCAGGTTTACTGTCTCCATTGGAACTTCACTTTGACTATGAAACACAAAAATTGCATCGGAATTAAATACAAAAGGCACCATGTCGACATAAGTACAAGTACCCTGAGTCTTCTTACTGTCTATGTTTTGAGCCATTCCTGAGAGACCAATTTTTGATTCGATGCTTCACGTCAGATTTACTGTATCCCTTGGACATTCACATTGACGATGAAACACAGAAATTGCATCTGAATTAAATAGAAAAGGCACAATGCGTACTTAAGTACTTGAAAACTGAGTCTTCTTACCGTCCATGTTCTGAGCCTTTCAGGTGGGACCAGTTTTAGATTCCGATGCTTTATCTCAGGTTTACTGTATCCCTTGGACCATCTCATAGACGATGACACGCAACAATTGCATCTGAATTTAATACAAAAGGCACAATGCCGACTTAAGTACAAGAAGACTGGCCTCTCATAATGTCTGTGTTTAAGCCTTTCCTTTGTCACCAGTTTTACATTCCAATGCACGACTGCAGGTTTTCTGCATCCCGTGGACCTTCACATTGACGATGAAACACAGTAACTTCATCGGAATTAAATACAAAGGGCTCAATGCAGACTTATGTACAAGAATACTGAGTTTTCTTACCGTCTATTTTTTGACCCTTTCCTGAGAGACCAGTTTTAGATTCCGATGCTTCACTTTAGGTTTACTGTATCCCTTCGCCATTCACATTGACGGTGAAACACAGAGAATTCATCGGAATTAAATAGAAAAGGCACAATGCCGACTTAAGTACAAGAAGTCTGAATTTTCTTAGTGTCTATGTTTTGATCCTTTCCTGTGAGACTTTTAGATTCCGATGCCTCACTTAAGGTTTACTGTATCCCTTGGACCTTCACATTGACATTGAAACACAGAAATTGCATCGGATTTAAATACAAAAGGCACAATGCCGACATAAGGACTAGAGGGCTGCGTCTCCTTACTGTCTATGATTTGAGCCTTCCCTGTAAGACCAGATTTGGAATCAATGCTTCACTTCAGGTTTACTCTATCCTTTGGACTTTTACATTGACGATGCAACACAGTTATTGCATCGGCATTAAAAATAAAAGGCACAATGCCGACATTAGTACAAGACGACTTACTTTTCTTAGTTCCTATGATTTGAGCCTTTCCTGTGAGACCAGTTTTAGATTCCGTTGTTACTCTTCAGGTTTACTGTATCCCTTGGACTTTCACACTGACGATGGAACACAGAAATTGCATCGGAATTAAATACAAGAGGCACAGTGCTGACTTAAGTACTAGGACACTGACTTTTCTTAGTGCCTATGATTCTATCTTGTCCTGTGTCAACACTTTTAGATTCCGATGCACAACTGCAGATTTACTGTATCCCTTGGACGTTCACATTGACGATGAAACACAGAAAATGCATCGGAATTAAATTCAAAAGGCACAATGCCGACTTAACTACAGGTGGACTGAGTCTTCCTACTGTCTATGATTTGAGCTTTCCCTGGAGACCAGGTTTAGATTCCGATGCTTCACTTCAGGTTTTCTGTATCCCTGGGACCTTCACATTGAAGATGCAACACAGTAATTGCATCGGAACTAAATACATATGGCACAATGCCGACTTAAGTACGAGAAGACTGACTTTTCTTAGTGTCTATGCTTCTAACTTGTCCTGTGTCACCACTTTCTTACTGTCTATGTTTTGAGCCATCCCTGAGAGACCAATTTTTGATTCGATGCTTCACGTCAGATTTACTGTATCCCTTGGATATTCACATTGACGATGAAACACAGAAATTGCATCGGAATTAAATATAAAAGGCACAATGCCGACTTAAGTACTAGAGGACTGAGTTTTCTTACTGTCTATGATTTGAGCGTTTCCTGTGACACCAGTTTTAGATCCCGATGCTTCACTTCAGGTTTACTGTATCCCTTGAACCTACACTTTGATGATGAAACACAGAAATTGCATCTGAATTAAATAGAAAAGGCACAATGCCTACTTAAGTACTAGAAAACTGAGTCTTCTTACCGTCCATGTTCTGAGCCTTTCAGGTGAGACCAGTTTCAGATTCCGATGCTTTGTCTCAGGTTTACTGTATTCCTTGGACCATCTCATAGACGATGAAACGCAACAATTGCATCGGAATAAAATACAAAAGGCTCAATGCCGTCTTAAGTACAAGAAGACTGACTTTTCTTAGTGTTTATGTTTTGAGCCTCTGCTGTGAGACCAGTTTCAGATTCTGATGCTTTACTTCAAATTTACTGTATCGCATGGACCTTCACAGTGCCGATGCAACACAGCAATTTCATCATAATTAAATACAAAAGGCTCAATACCGACGTAAGTACAAGACGACTGACTTTTCTTAGTGTGTATGTATTGAGCGATTCCTGTGAGACCAGTTTTAGATTGGGAAGCTTTACTTCATGTTTACTGTGTCCCTTGGACCTTCACTTTGACGATGAAACACAAACATTGCATCGGAAATAAATACAAAAGGCACAATGCCGACTTAAGTACAAGAAGACTGAGTCTTCTTCCTGTACATGTTTCGAGCCTTCCCTGGGAGAGCAGTTTTATATTCCGATGTTTCGCTTAAGGTTTACTGTATACCTTGGAACTTCACATTGACGATGAAACAGGATATAGCATCGGAATTACATACTAAAGGCACAGTGCGAAATAAGTACAAGAAGACTGACTTTTCTTAGTGTCTATGTTTTGAGCTCTTCCTGTACCACCAGTTTTAGATTCCGATTAAGTACCAAAGGCACAATGCCGACTTAAGTACAAGTGGACTGTGTCTTCTTATTGTCTATGCTTTGAGCCTTTCCTCTGAGACCAGTTATAGATTCCGAAGCTTCACGTCAGATTTACTGTATCGCTTGGACCTTCACACTGATGTTGAGACACAGATATTGCAACGGAATTAAATACAAAAATCACAATGCCGACTTAAGTACAGCAAGACTGAATCTTCCCACCGTTTATGCTTTGGGCCTTTCCTGTGAGGCCAGTATTAGATTCCGATGCTTCTCTTCATGTTTACTGTATCCCTAGGACCTTTACATTGACGATGAAACACAAACATTGTATCGGAATTGAATACAAAAGGCACAATGCCGACTTAAGTACAAGAAGACTGAGTCTTCTTACTGTCTATGCTTTGAGCCTTCCCTGTGAGACCAGGTTTAGATTCCGATGTTTCGCTTCAGGTATACTGTATCACTTGGTCAATCACTTAGACTATGAAACACAGAAATGTCATCGGAATTAAATACAAAAGGCGCATTGCCGACTTAAGCACAAGAATACTGACTTTTCTTAGTGTCTGTTATTTGAGCTTTTCCTGTGTCACCAGTTTTAGATTGCGATGCACGACTGCAGGTTTACTGTACCCCATGGACCTTCACTTTGACGATGAAACACAGTTATTTCATCGGAATAAAATACAAAAGGCACAATGCAGACTTAAGTACCAGACGACTGACATTTCTTTGTGTTGTGTTTGAGCGTTTCCTGTGTGACCAGTTTTACATTCCGATGCTTCACTTGAGGTTTCTTGTATGCCTTGGACCTTCACTTTGACGATGATACACAGAAATTGCATTGGAATTAATTACAAAAGGCACAATGCAGACTTAAGTACAAGAAGACTGACTTTTCTTAGTGTATATGTTTTGAGCCTTTCATGTGACACCAGTTTTAGATTCCGATGCACAACTGCTGGTTTACTGTATCCCTTGGACATTCACATTGTCGATGAACACAGTAACTGCAACGGAATTAAGTACAAAAGGAACAATGCCGAGTTAAGTACAGGAAGACTGACATCTCTCAGGGTCTATGATTGGAGCCTGTCCTGTGTCACCAGTTTTAGATTCCGATGCATAACTGCAGGTTTACTGTATCTCTTGGACCTTCACGTTGACGATGAAACACAGAAATTGCATCGGAATTCGAAACAAAAGGCACAATGCCGACTTAAGTACAAGAAGGCTGTGTCTTCTTACCATCTACGTTTCAAACCTTTCCTGTGATACCAGTTATAGATTCCGATGCTTTACTTCAGGTTTAGTGTATCGCCTGGACCTTCACCTTGACAATGAAACACCTAAATTGCATCGGAATTAGATACAAAAGCCACAATGCCAATTTAAGTACCAGAAGACTGAATCTTCTTACCGTCTATGCTTTGAGCTAATCGTGTGTCACCAGTTTAAGATTCCGATGCTTCACTTCAGGATTACTGTTGAAAGGTGGCTACACTGAGCCACTGCGCCAGAGATTGCGCCAAAGAGTATTATTAAGCCGCCTCCACAGTGCTTGTCGAAAGCTCGTAGTAGACAGTGCCTGTTAAGAACTCGTAGAAGTCAGTGCTTGTCGAGAGCTCGTAGTAGACAGTGCCTGTTAAGAGCTCGTAGAAGAGTGCTTGTCGAGAGCTTGTAGTAGACAGTGCCTGTTAAGAACTCGTAGTAGTCAGTGCTTGGAGAGAGCTCGTAGTAGTCAGTGCCTGTCGAGGTCTCGTGGTAGTCTGTGCTGAGATGTTGTAGCAGAGAGTGTTTGTTGAGATGTGCTATTAGGCAGTGCTTGCTGAGGTGTGATATTGGGGAGTTCTGGTTGAGATATAATGTAAGGTTTTGAATGATTTTCATCAATATAAATGAGGTAATTAACTCCGTTTGTTTTAATTTCAGTAACCTAAATAATGCGTCATTACAGGTTCAGTCAACAAAGCATCTGGCGTGTGTTCTTGTATTAGAGTGTAATTCTGCTTTCCTTACGCAATTATCGTATTTCTAATTTTCTTTTATCACGTCAGTGTAATTGGTATTTAAAAATTCTTGTCTTGTTGAAGAAGAACTGTGCCAGATGTGTACGTTGAGTCACACTCCCACACACAGAACAATTACATGTGTGCTTGGGTTTTGTAGGTTTTATAGTTGCTGGGGACTTAATTAATTATTTGTGTTAACGAAAAATTTTCATTTCATTCTTTGTTGTTGTTCTTTGCAGTCAGATTGCGTAATAATTCTAGTCAGGGGCAACCGTTTACGAAACAGCGTAATCGGACCTTCAGCTACGAAAAACTAAAAAGTATTTTCAATCATATTTAATTAAGCCCCCATGCACGTGGCGACCGCTGCTTCGGATCGTCCCTTGGAATTCTTCTGATTGTAAAAATAGTAGACCGTAGTATTGTTGTAGTAATTTGTCTTTAGTAATTGTAGTCTGTATTGCTTATGTAGATTTGGTAATTGTCATTCTTCTAAAGGTATTTTTTAAAAATTTAAATTGTTGTCTTGTATACGCGTTTGACAATCTAGTGCAATTATTTCAATTGTTCGATTGATCGTGTTTGAGGGAGACATTGCATGTAAATGGTATTGTTGGATATAAAGAGTCATTGTGTGTAATTTTCGTACAGTGACGAATTCTTTTTATGTTTTGTAAATGATTACGCGGTCGATGAAAAAGGCGAAAATGATGAATAGTGAGAATGACGAAATGGTTGACATGGCGAACTCGCCAACACAGGAGAACAGCGTGATGAATAATGAAGTGCAAAACAATGTAATATGTCGGGAAAATAGTCCGGAGCCATTTCAAAATCTTTCTCAATCAGAAAATTCACAGAATACGAGATTAACGATAGAAGATTCTGAAATAGTATCGAACACAGATAGCCTTACAGCTATGACGAAGGAAGCTGGTTTTGTGGGAAATGTTAGGGGTGAAAAGAATTTTGAAACAGTTACTATGGAGCAGTTGATGAGTGCTATATTAAATATGGGAACAATGGAAACACGGTTTAGATCTGAATTAAAAACACAGATGGGAACAATGGAAACACGGTTAGACTCACTGGTATCACAAATAGGAACAATTAAAACAGAGATAGGAACAATTAAAACCGAGATGGGAACTTTGGGATCTGAATTAAAAACTGATATGGGAACACTAGAAACACGATTAGACTCACGAATAGGGACATATTTTAAAAATATGAAAGATGAGTTAAAGAAAGAAATCAGAGAAGAAGTACAACCGATTTTGAATTCTCATAATAATAGATTAGTTGCAGTAGAGATTAGACAAAGGGAACAGGATAGAGAACAGGAGGAAAGAGATCGCGTGATAGTACAGAAATTTTCAGAGTTAAATTTACAACGTGCACACGATAAGGAGGAAATATTTGAGAGAATCGAGGAATCCGTGCCAAATGACAGAATAAATAATCTAACACAACAATACGAACAGTTAACTACCAAATGTGTCAATACTGAAACCCGAGTTGCGACACGGAAGACGTAAACAAACAGAAAGAAAAAATAGGTGATTTAGCGGAAAGAGTTGAGGAGATATCAGATAAACTGACAAATCTCAGTTTACATGGGGACAGAGATTCGGATTATACAGCTCCATTACCATTCGCAGAAACCGAAGAGTACCAGAACATAAATAAACATGTTGAAAATCAGGGAAAAATTAATGAACGCGTGAAAAGGGAATTTGAGGTATTACGAAAGCAAGTCAAACAAATTGAAGGCGAAATTGTAGGAAAGGACCGCAAAAGAAATTTGGAATCACAGATAGCAGAGGGGTTTGAAGACAATAATTTGTTTCATTTACGGGATGCGACAAGAGAGCGCCAAGCGCGCGAACTTGACAATAATCGTCATTGGGACTGGGACAGACGCGGTAGGTCTTTGTCGCCACGAGGCGAAAACTTTGACTATAAACACTTTTTGACTGTTCGGAAATTTAAGATCTTCCGTAATTCTAAGAATGACATACATCCATGTTCATGGCTAGATCAATTTACGTACGCACGTCCGCCAGATGTGCCACAAAGTCACAAACTGGAAATTATGTGCAGCTATTAAAGTCCTCAGGGGATTCACTACTCTAAGTGAATATGTGCCGTAGCGAGCATAGGGCCCCGAGCTGTAGTGGTGCTATTTCTCTTTTAGTTTTCTGAACCGCTGCCTACTCTTTTACTATTCTTTGCATCTGTCAAACCAACTCTTCGACTATCAATCTATCTAGTGAGTAAGTAAACAATAACCGGATATGACTGTTTTACCCAAAAGTGACTTTGGAATTTACCGTTTGGACTTACTATATTTTCTGCAGCATTCATTCGTAGCTTAAATGAAATGTTACCTGTTTATCTTCGTGAGAATATTACTTCATATGTTGACGATATTCTTATTGCTAAACATTCTTGGAGTGAGCACAACAAAATTTTGGATTCATTATTAAGTATCTTTGCAAGCGTTGGCTTTACAGTGAACTTGGAAAAATCTGAATTTGGTCGTTCTCAGGTGAAATTTCTCGGTCACATTATTTCTACAGAAGGTATTCTTCCTGATCCAGAAAAATTAGACGCTATTCGTAATTATGCTGTTCCTACTATAAAACGTGATGTTCGTAGTTTCTTTGGTGTCTGTAAATTTCTTCGACGCTTTGTTAGATTGGACGATTTGACCACACCTCGTTTATGTGAACTATCCGGAAAGAAATCTAATTGGTGTTGCGATGAGGAAGCTCAGTCAGAATTTGAACAGCTTCGTGATGCTTTAGTTGCGGCTCCACTTCTTTCACATCCGGATCTATCTAAAGATTTTTGTTTGGCGACGGACTCATCATACAAGGGCCTAGGTGTACATTTATTTCAAGAGATAGAATAAAACGGCGTTGTAGCACAGAAAACTATGGCATTTGGAAGTCGTGTTCTTTCTAAATCAGAAAAGAATTATTCGATTACAGAACTTGAAGCTTTGGCTGTTGTTTGGGCTTTCACAAAATTTCGCACATTTTTGTTTGGCAGAGATACTAAGGTTTACACCGATCATCGAGCTCTGGAATTTCTTATGTCGACAAAATTAACTCATGGCAGATTGTCACGATGGGCGTTGTACCTACAGGAATTTGACTTTAGTATTGTTTACATACAGGGTTCTTCAAATATTGTTGCCGATGCTTTATCACGTGCACCTGTGGGTTTGAAACAAAGTGCTGAAGAGGACTGCATAGAAAACAATTATTGTTTGATGTATATTCAAGGTGTTGCGTTTGAGAACTTTATTTCGTCTTTGCTCCAGGACATCGCTAAGGAGCAAAATAAGAATCCAATCTGGATGGACATTAAGGAGAAGTGGAGGAGAAAGGAAAGCGTGGCGATTCGACAGCATTATTTAGTTCGCAATGACATTCTTTTTAAACGAAAATCAATCGACAACTCTGTTTGGTTAGTTTGTAATCCTGATGAGTGGGTCAATAAATTGATTTGGTGTACGCATTTCAGTTATGCACACTTTGGTCCCAGAAAATGCTTTCATAAATTACGGGAAAATTGCTACTTCAGTAATATGGAAAAACGTATTCGATCTGTTCTGGCCAAATGCAAATTATGTCAAAAGGCTAAGCCGCCAACAGTTTCTCACAGAGCACCGTTGTTTCCTATCATTCCAGCGAAATTAAAGGAGATGGCTGCAGTCGATTTGTTCGGCCCAGTGGTTCGATCTACTAATGGCAGTTTCGTTAAAAAATTTGGCTTCGTACTCTACAGCGTCGTAAAATTAAACCAATTTTCATTTCACTTTTTCACCTTCAATTTAACGCTTCAGAGAGATGGATGAAGGAAATCAATAAATTGTGTCGTCTTCATTGTCATCAGAATCACAGAATGTGGGATCAGTATCTTCATATTTTTCAAAACATTCTGAAGGAACTTCCTAATGATTCAACTTCTTTACCGCCTATATTGATATTAAAAAACAAAGCACCGACGAATCGCATTTCTGAAATAGTTCCTTTTCCGCCTTCACGGAAACTGCGGCATTCTGAAGTTGTCAACCTGGCTCTGCGAAATATTGCATCTGCGGCTGCTAGAAGAAAGAAATCAGCTAAGCGTCCTGGTCGTTCAAAAATCTTGTCAGTTGGTCAGAAGGTGTTAATTAAGTCCCACCGTTTGTCTCACAAAGGAAAAGGCTTGTGTCGCAATTTTTTTCTGCTTTATAACGGTCCATATAGAATTCGCAAAATTATTCATGATAACACTGTCGAAGTAGAAACTCTTAAATCTCGACGCTCTAAAGGAATACATCATATATGTAACGTAAAAATTTTTGTGGAATGACATACTTTAGAGAAACCAACAGCTAGATGTAATCATGCAGAGAATACAAGGTTACCGCGCTGTGTTTTGGCGGCGGCACATGCTCAAAGCAACAGTCAAGTCTGCGCGCCGCACAAGGCAGTCGTTGAACGTGAACAATTGCTTCCTACGTCACGCGCCTACAGCTGATCGAGCGCTCAGTGCGAATGCACTGACAGCCGTAAACAAATACACAGTTTAATTTCTCCGACTAAATTCAGTATAAAGCTATAGTGACTTGATGAATTATGTTATTAACATTCAGTATTTTTCAGGATACGGTTGTATAAAATATTTAAGAACTTTAGATAAATTCTGTGTGTCTCCGACGTTAAGAGGACTTGCTATCGAGAAATTTTCAGGATGAATGTAATTTCGAAGAAGAAACTAATAAACTAAAAAGGGTAACTATTAATTGAGTTTATTTTTCAGGTAACATATTTCCACTTAGGTACGTATTTTAGACGTAATTTGCTGCTCGCGATTACGTGATTCATACTTTGTGCTAAATTTCATGTTCTATGAAATTACTTGTGAAGCGACGTACTTGCGTACGTTAACTGATTTTGACATTGATTATTAATGAACTGGGTTGTAACTTGTATATATTATGCATCGCTTGGCTGCTATGCTTTTTCACTGATGTCATTTTTTTTTTATTATGTGTCTGCTGTGCTTATTTATTTAAATTATAATTGTAACCTGATTAATTGTGCTGACTGTGATTATGTATGTGAGTTATACTTTGTGATTTATCTGCTTGCGCCTTCATGTTTGCTTATTAAGATGACATATGAACATTTATTTGCTTATGCTGATATGATGCTAATGACATGTTTACTGCTTTACGTATGGATTGCATATTTATACATATCTGTTGTTGTCATAACTAATCTTTAATTTGGTGTATAGAAATGCTGATATACTGTGTACAAACAGAGAGTTTAGGTCACAGTATTGGATTAATTATAGATTGTTCGATTGGCAGAGCCTCGTTGTAGGATTTGTGCTGCATCCACTTTTTGACATTCTGTTCTCTACTGGTATATTTACTCGCTATTGCTTGTTTTGCTTACGCTAAGTGCCTTATATTTTTAAGATAAGAAAATGAACTGCTATAATTCGACGAACGACATTAGTACAAGAAACTTCATAGAAGTCACATGAGCTGGAGGTTTTATGGAAGCTGTATAACTTTATGCTAATAGGAAGGAAGCTAACGACATGACATACCGAAACTAGGTTTAGACCATTGACAGTCATTACACTGCATTTTTCGTGAGCAATTGAAATAGGAAGTGACACTAGACACAAGAAATACTCCACATGTTTGCTTCTGCCATAATTCTTGAAGTGGTGTACACACTGTGAAATATTGTGATCATTCACATTCCGTAATCGTACTTAATTACTGAGAGTTATTCGAACTAAGTCTGTTAGAGGTCATGTATGCATTTCTTTGTTTATAATTCGTAATGAGTAGAAGATCTGGTTCAGATGGATTACACAGAGGTTGTGTGTTGACAATGTGTCTTCGGATTGTATGGGATGATGAGGTTTGCATTAGGATTTTATCTGTACTTGTTCGAGGAGACTGACTAGAGGAAAGAGTTGTTATGGAAGTGAAATGATATTGGTAATAAGGTTTATATGTATCGACGCATTGAAGAGGTATTATTGAGGTATTATTGAGATTGTGTGAAGTTGATGATTATTGGAGTTTTGGTGGATAAGAGGTAAAGTAAGTGAAGAGCATATATTGGCAATAAGGTTTATATGTATCGACGTATTGAAGAGGTGTTATTGCGGTATTATTGAGGTTGTGTGAAGTTGATGATTATTGGAGTTTTGGTGGATAAGAGGTAAAGTAAGTGAGGTGCATATTATTTTTGTTGGCCTTATGGAACAAGGAGGATGAAGATAGCTGACTAGAACACTAAAGTAGAAGGAAGGTAGTCTATACACATACTTTGTTAAATCAGTAAGCAGTATATACTTTTTTTTGGAGAGAGGAAGTATTTGCATATCTTGGCTCACTGACAGTTGTTCAGCAACAGTTCATTTGATTCGGCTTGGCAAACATTGGTCTTGACATGATGACTATGACGTTGACTTAACTATTATTGACTGTTATACATTGCTGCCACTACTACTACTTGATACACATGATGAACATCAGATTTTGACAGAATTGCATTTACACAGTTAACACTATTCAGTTACACAGTAGTACTTAATGTGGATGAAAGATGAGTGAGTGTGTTTTGTGTGTTTTCCTTTCCTGATCCTACCCACCTATCTCGTAAATATTATTTTATTTGTTTGTAGTGGCTTGCACTGACACCCATAAATATTATGGGTTTACTGATATTTGAGTAGTTGTAATAGTTAATATGAAAATTATCTGACATCATTTGTGTGTTTGTTATGATTGAATCAGAAATTGAATACAAAAAGCATAATGCCGACTTAAGTACAAGACACTGACTTTTCTTAGTGTCTATGTCTTGAGTTTATCCGGTGAGACTGGTTTTGGATTCTGATGCTTCACTTGTGGTTTACAGTTTCCCTTGATCATTCTCATTGACGATGAAACACAGAAAGTGCATCGTAATTAAATAAAAAAGGCACAATGCCGACATCAGTTCTAGAAGGCTGTTTCTTCTTACTGTCTATGATATGTGCCATCCCTGTGAGACCAGTTTTAGATTCTGATGCTTCACTTCAGGTTTGCTGTATCCTTTGGACCATCATATTGACGTTGTAACACAGTAATAGCATCGGAATTAAATACAATAGGCACAGTACCGACTTAAGTACAAAAAGAGCGACTTTTCTTAGTGCCTATGTTTCGAACCTGTTCTGGGTCACCAGTTTTAGATTCCGATTCACAGCTGCAGGTTTACTGTATCCCTTGGACATTCACATTGACGATGAAATACAAACATTGTATCGGACTTAAATACAAAATGCACAATGCCGACTTAAGTACAAGAGGACTGAGTCTTCTTACTGCCTATAATTTGAGTCTTCACTGTGAGAACAGTTTTCGATTCCGATGTTTCATTGCAGGTTTACTGTGCCCCTCGGACCTTCACTTTCACGATGAAACACAAAAATTGCATCAGAATTAAATACAAAAGGCACAATGCCAACTTAAGTGCTAGAAGACTGCGTCATCTTTCTGTCTACGATTTGAGCCGTCCCTGTGAGACCAGTTTTAGATTCCGATGCTTCACTTCAGGTTTACTGTATCCCTTTGACCTTCACATTGATGACGCAAGACAGTAATTGCATAGGATTTAAATACAAAAGGCACAATGCTAACTTAAGTACAAGAAGACTGACTTTTCTTAGAGTCTATATATTGAGCCTTTCCTCTGAGACCAGTTTTAGATTCGGATGCTTCACTTCAATTTTGCTGTATCCTTTGAACCTTCACATTGACGATGAAACACAGATTTTGCATCTGAATTAATTACAAAAGGCACAATGCCGACTTAAGTACAACAAGACGGAATTTTCTTAGTGTCTACGATTTGTGCCTTTCCTGTGAGACCAGTTTTAGATTCCGATGCTTCACTTCAGATTACCGCATCACTTGGACCTTCACATTGACGATGAATGACAGAAATTGCATCGGAATTAAATGCAAAAGGGACAATGCCAAATTAAGTACTAGAAGACAGTGACATCTTACTGTCTATGATTTGTGCTTTCCCTGTGAGGCCAGTTTTAGATTCCGATGCTTCACTTCAGGTGTACTGTATCGCTTGGACCGGCACATTGATGATGCAACACAGTAATTGGATCGTAATTAAATACAAAAGGCACAATGCCGCCTTAAGTACGAGAAGCCTGACTTTTCTTAGTGTCTAAGTTTAAACCTTTCCTGTGTCACCAGTTTTAGATCCCGATGCTTCACTTTACGTTTACTGTATCTCTTGGACCTTCATGTTCACGATGAAACACAGAAATTGCATCGAAAATAGATACAAAAGGCACAATGCAGACTTAAGCTCTAGAAGACTGACTTTTTTTAGTTTCTATGTTTTGAGCCTTTTCTATGTCACCAGTTTTGGATTCCGATGCACAACTGCTGGTTTACTGTATCTCTTGGACTTTCACATTGACGATGAAACACAGTAAATGCATCGGAATTAAACACAAAATGCTCAATGCCGAGTTAAAGTACAAGACACTGACTTATCTTAGTGTCTATGTTTGAGCCAATCCTGTGAGACGAGTTTTAGATTACAATGCTTCACTTTGGGATTACAGTATCCCTTGGACCTTCACATTGACGATGAAACACAGAAATTGCATCGGAATTAATTACAAAAGGCACAATGCCGACTTAAGTACATGAAGACTCACTTTTCGTAGTATGTATGTTTCGAACCTTTCCTGTGTCACCAGTTTTGGATTCCGATGTACACTTGCAGGATTAATGTCTCCCTTGGACCTTCACATTGACGATGAAACACAGTAATTGCATCGGAATTAATTACAAAATGCACAATCCCGCCTTAAGTACTAGAAGACTGAATTTTCTTAGTGTATAGGTTTTGAACCTTCCTTGTGAGACAAGTTTTAGATTCTGATGCTTCACGTCAGGTGTACTGTATCCCTTGGACCTTCACATTGACGATGAAACACAGAAATTGCACCGGAATTAAATACAATAGGCACAATACCGACTTAGGTACGAGAAGACTGAGTATTCTTACCGTCTATGTTTTGAGCATTTCATGAGAGACCAGTTTTAGACTCCGATGCTTCACTTCACGTATACTGTATACCTTGGACATTCGCATTGACGATAAAACACAGAAATAGCATCGGAATTAAATACTCAAGGCACAACTCCGACTTAGACACAAGAAGAGTGAATTATTTTAGTGTCTATCTTTTGAGCCTTACCTGTGAGGCCTGTTTTACATTCCAATGCTTCACATCAGGTTTACTGTATCCCTTGGACCTTCACATTGACGATGAAACACAGAAATTGCATCGGAATTAAATACAAAAGGCACAATGCCGAATTAAGTACTAGAAGACTGTGTCTCCTTACTGCCTATGATTTGAGCCTTCCCTGTGAAACCAGTTTTAGATTCCGATGCATCACTTAAGGATTACTGTACCCCTTGGACCTACACTTTGACAATCCAAGACAGTAATTGCTTCGGAATTAAATACAAAGGGCACAATGCCGACCTATGTTTAAGAAGACTGAGTCTTCTTACCGTCTATGTTTTGAACCTTTATTGTGAGACCAGTTTTAGATTCTGATGCTTCACTTCAGGTTTACTGTATCCCTTGGACCTTCACTTTGACGACGAAACACAAAAATTTCATCGGAATTAAATATAAAAGGCTAATGACCGACTTATGTACAAGAAGACTGACTTTTCTTAGTGTCTATATTTTGAGCCTCTCCTGTGAGACCAGTTTTAGATTCCGATGCTTCACTTCAGGTTTACTGTATCCCTTGGACCTTCACATTGACGATGAAACACAGTAATTGCTTCGGAATTAAATACAAAGGGCACAATGCCGACCTATGTTTAAGAAGACTGAGTCTTCTTACCGTCTATGATTTGAACCTTTATTGTGAGACCAGTTTTAGATTCAGATGCTTCACTTTAGGTTTACTGTATCCCTTGGACCTTAAATATAAAAGGCTAATTAATTACAAAATGCACAATGCCACCTTAAGTACTAGAATTCTGGACTTAGTGTATTCAGCGCTGGCTGAGCGCCTCCGGCACCGCTATATATATTTACTTAGC